>NC_082387.1:7007809-7240309 GCF_031168955.1 Gadus macrocephalus | reverse complement strand
TGCCTATCCGTCTGTCCATATGTCCATCTGGCCGTCTGTCCGCCCCTCTAGTGACCTCCTCTCCGTGTCTCTGTCTCTACGTCCTGTCCTCCCACCCTCCTCTCCGTGTCTCTGTCTCTACGTCCTGTCCTCCCACCCTCCTCTCCGTGTCTCTGTCTCTACGTCCTGTCCTCCCACCCTCCTCTCCGTGTCTCTGTCTCTACGTCCTGTCCTCCCACCCTCCTCTCCGTGTCTCTGTCTCTACGTCCTGTCCTCCCACCCTCCTCTCCGTGTCTCTGTCTCTACGTCCTGTCCTCCCACCCTCCTCTCCGTGTCTCTGTCTCTACGTCCTGTCCTCCCACCCTCCTCTCCGTGTCTCTGTCTCTACGTCCTGTCCTCCCACCCTCCTCTCCGTGTCTCTGTCTCTACGTCCTGTCCTCCCACCCTCCTCTCCGTGTCTCTGTCTCTACGTGCTGTCCTCCCACCCTCCTCTCCGTGTCTCTGTCTCTACGTGCTGTCCTCCCACCCTCCTCTCCGTGTCTCTGTCTCTACGTCCTGTCCTCCCACCCTCCTCTCCGTGTCTCTGTCTCTACGTCCTGTCCTCCCACCCTCCTCTCCGTGTCTCTGTCTCTACGTCCTGTCCTCCCACCCTCCTCTCCGTGTCTCTGTCTCTACGTGCTGTCCTCCCACCCTCCTCTCCGTGTCTCTGTCTCTACGTGCTGTCCTCCCACCCTCCTCTCCGTGTCTCTGTATCTGCGTCCTTCCTTTGTCTCTCGCCCAGCAGGGCCCTCTAATACCCACTCGATGAGGCGGGTGTTGAGCTCCCCGGTCTCGTTCACGTCGAACCAGCCAATGTCCTGCCGCATGATGCGGTGGAAGAAGAGCGTGCGCAGCCGCTTGGCCTGCCGCCCAGCCGCCAGCGTCCAGAAGGCCACCTGCATGTAGGCGGCCACCAGCACAATCACCCCCATGATGGAGTAGTTGATGGCGTAGCTGCAGGGACGCAAAGACACCGGGTGAGTAGACGTAAAAGGGGGAGAATATCAACAAAAAGGGAGAAGTACCATTAGAACAGAGAGGTTTCATAAGTTCTGTACTGTATATACTGTACTGTATATACTATATGTTCTGGACTGTATATATGATATGTTCTGTACTGGATATACTGTACTATATACTATAGGTTATTTACTGTATATACTATAGGTTCTGGACTGCATATACTATAGGTTCTGTACTTTATGTACAATATGTTCTGGACTGTGTCTACTGTATATATATGGTTGCATATTTTTTTCTTTTTCTGCTTATGTGTTTGGGTATTTCTATCTTTAGATAGGTACATCGTTTTTTATGATATTCATTTCTAATTGTACCTAAAAAAAATCAATGAATATGTTTTACAATGCCTTACCCACTTATCTGATCGCCCAGAGACTGAGTGTTATCTGTCAAAGAAGAGATCAGTCAATGTTTGATGATCCATTATTGGTAATTTTCAGTGGAATGGAAGGGGATGGGCGGATTGGTCGCGGTGGTCCGGGTGTAACTCACTGGTCATGTTGGACGCATGATTCACAAAGCTGTCCGTCAGGTCTCCGAACACCATGAACATGAGGGGGAGCACCACCCCGTTCACCATGGACATGAGCGTCCCCACCACGATCAGGGTGATGTCCAGGCCATCTGCAAACCTGAACTATACACAAGGTGTGCGGGAACCGAGGGCAGGTGGCAACGTCAAAACACAACAACGCATTCCAAATCTGTACAGGTAAAAAAGGTCAATAAGAGAAGGGGGCTATAGCTGCTATTGTGCAGTGACCAGTGACCACGTAGGTTTGATTGAGGTTCTCTCTTTCAGCTCACTAACGTACCTCTCTGTCTTCACTATCTTGAAAAAATAGGTGCGTGTGTGTACGTGTGTTTTTGTGTGTGAGTGTGTGTTTGATGCAACGCTCACTTCAAACACTAGGCAGCTATTATGTTCTCACAGCAGGGGACCGGAGAGGTCCTCCCTAGCACGGAGAGGATGCTCTCTTACCCGGGCCCGCCATTTCACAAACACACACACACGAGGAACGCACGCACGCACGCACGCACGCACGCACGCACGCACGCACGCACGCACGCACGCACGCACGCACGCACGCACGCACGCACGCACGCACGCACGCACGCACGCACGCACGCACGCACGCACGCACGCACGCACGCACGCACGCACACACACACACACACACACACACACACACACACACACACACACACACACACACACACACACACACACACACACACACACACACACACAAACTAGAAAACACTAGCATGCTTGCAAGCTAGAATACACTTAGAATGCTGCTTATTACTACATTAATAACCCTACAGGGCCAATACTGTATTGGCTACAATGGGATGGGTGGGAAACCTTACCAGTTCGATGGGGCCCACCATGGGGATTTTCTCTTTCTTTTTCTTCTCCTTCTTCTTTTCCCCCACATCGTTGTCTGAGTTCTTGTCACTAATGGCCATATCAAAGTTATGATAATTACCATTCACAAAATAGTAATATGTCATGTTTAAATCTTCTAAATGTTGATATCATAATGGTTTAATTCTCATTAAATTATTAATGGTGCAAATTGTATTCTTACTAGTAAGAATTACATTTTGACTAGTAGCCTATGTATAATGAATTATTTATAGTAAAAGTCAGGGTCAATTTTTAGACTAATTGAGCTCAGCTCAGAGTGGCGAGCCAACGGCCTGTAGAAGAGACTCACCTCTGGGCCAGCTCCCCATTCTGAAGAGGGCTGCCTCTCGGCAGCTCGGGGTCGACCTTGTCCTTCATGTCTACGACCTGTCACAAAGAGTTGAACGAAAGGCTTCCCAGAGACTCCCCTCTTACAAATAAATAGGCAAATGGCTTACTACAAAGGTGGCTTTTAATGTAGGCCTACATGTTGATCATTGATTGAAAAATTTAGACCTAAACTGAGCTTTTCTACCATTTAAAAAAACTTTTAATTTTGAAGCCAGATTATGCAAATCTCCTTTATAATTGTGGTGTTATAATATAACAAGTGCAGGCTTCACGACCGCACCATTGTATTTCATATGAATCCATAGGATCTCTATACCAGAAGAGGAAAACACATGTTAATATTAATTGAAAAAGAATTGTTAGGAAAACGACCTACTTATATATTATTTATTTTCTCGAATGCACCAATTGGGAAAGCTTACTAAAAATGTCGTTGTACTTCACTCGTGCAATGACAATAAAAGGCTTTCTATTCTATTCTACTTATACCTCATGCCTCTTATCCTATCTTATCATATCCTATCATATCCTATCCAAATCACTACATCTCCTATCCGTGTCTTATAAAAGTCCCCATTGTGCAAGAGCTGGGTAAAGCAATTTTCTCCTTTTTTGGACCTCGGACATGTAATGAGCTGCAAACTAGACGTTATATATAAGCTCTCTCCCCTTTTAGAAAACTTTTAAAGGTCTAAAAAGGAAAAATGTCGCTGTTTTAGAACACCTTGTCGGGTCCGTAATGGATATAGATGATGGCCTGAGGCCTATATGCCTCACTTCTCTACTTTTTCCCCTTGTGTAACGATCATGTTATCTTTTTAGTAGGCTTAGTTGATTTGATGAATTATATTTAACTGTTATATTTCTGCTGCCGTCTTAACCGGGACTCCCTGAACTTCAGTTATATATATATATACGTATATATATCACAGAACGATGCGATCATATCTTTATTCGATATAAGGTTCGACATAAAGGTTCCGTACCTTTGATAGGAATAAAAACCAGACAGCAAAGAAATACGCGCCACTCACCGGTACTCTCCTGCTGCCTCCTTCTGCCCGAGAGAAAGATGTGGGCTAGAGACCAGACCTCTCTGAGCAGCCCTCCTCACCGCCTATTGTTTATATCTCTCTCTCTCTCTCTCTCTCTCTCTCTCTCTCTCTCTCTCTCTCTCTCTCTCTCTCTCTCTCTCTCTCTCTCTCTCTCTCTCTCTCTCTCTCTCTCTCTCTCTCTCTCTCTCTCTCACACACACACACACACACACACACACACACACACACACACACACACACACACACACACACACACACACACACACACACACACACACACACACACACACACACACACACACACACACACAGTTCATGTTACTTTGTTATGGTCAAAAATGTTATGGTCAATGGAAATTCATTCATGTCTTCTCAAATTTACCTGGGAAGATACGATATTTCTCGATACTTGTTCCTTGTGTGGTTTGATCTGCCAATTGTTAGATACGTATTTTACGTATTTTTTTGCATGTGCATTTTTTTTTGTCAAATAGTTATTAGTTTCCTAGTGTTCTGAGTTAATTAAATTTAGTGGGTAAAATGTAGGCTGCATGGAAAATATGTTTCATCACAGGATTCATTACCTGCTACCTTTGTCATTCTAGAGATGTGAACACAAACGATTGTTTTGTAAACCTAATCTCACCTTGTGGCATGGATAGACTGCCATTTGAAGAAAAGACTATTGTTATTTGACTGTTCTATTTGACTTATGGGCAAATAGTAGTCATGCGAAATTCATACAAGTCTTCTCAAATGAACTATAGACTATTTCTCACTGCTTGTTCCTTGTGTGGTTTGATCTGCATATTGTGGAAGAGACTTATTTTTTTTCATTTTTCCAATATGGTCCCATTTGAAAAAGGTTTGACACCCCTGCATTAAACCAATGCAACATGAGCTCGGCCTGGGCATCAGGTAGCGGGAGACCTCTGCTGGTGAAGCTGAGAAAATGTTTTTGGAAATGTTAAGTAGAATAATCATTTAAAGGAGAATTTCACCGGTTGAGACATGGAACTGTATTGTGTGGATCATATATGTAGTCGAATAGAAACATTAATTTCTAATTTGGTGCATTCTTGACCGAGAAAAGGCAGACAGTGACTTTTTGGCAATTGTGGATTGAAGACGACAACTCCCACAATGCCAATCAACGTTCACTCCCTGAGGGACGTAATATAACAGCCAATCAGCGTTCACTCCCTGCAGTCCAGAGTGAACTGCAGCTTATGGTGTGTTCCTGAATCCTCGGCCGCCAGCCTCCGAGTCAGAAGTCGGAAATCTCCCAGCTTTCTTGGGGCATTTCTCGGAGGCACGCCCCCTTTTTGTCTTCATCTCTCGGAATTCTGAGAGTAGACTGAGAGCAGTGATGACGCTCTCAACAAAAATGGCTGCGCCCGTGAAGAGATTTATTTTCTTTGTATTTGTACTACGTTGGTCATTTCAATGTCGATTTTAAATGCTCTTACACTATTGATTACATTGCTACTTTATTCCGGTCACCAATTTATGCATTGCAGGTCTTGCTGTGCTTCCAATACAACGTCAAGTTGTGTTGTTTGTTTTCGGGCTGGTTTGCTAAAGAGGCTTACGTTGCAAACAATAAACAACGACTTGCCAATTTCTTGAAACAATCACAAAGGCGAACAGGAACGCTATAAATGCTCCGAGACCGGAAATGACGTCAAAAGTGTCCGAGGATTCCGGAACACACCAATAGACCTCTGAAGAATCAGGCCTGCCTCGGAGGCTCCCGGTTCCCTCTGTCAAACGTCTATGTGAAATAACATGGGTTATTAATAATAATAATTATTAATTATAATTATAATAATTATTATATTATTATTATATAGTTATTAATAACCCTTAATAATAAGGGTCTTTAAAAGATCGTATATAACGAACTCCGGAGGTGGCGAAGAAGTAAAAGCTGCTTCACGTTTTGAACTACACACTATTTCCATGTAGTTTTGACTGGGTTTTTGGATTGTCGGGGCCGTAAGTAAACGATTATTAATGCTTCTTCAACAAAACAAAAACCTAGTCAAAACTAGAAGGGAAAAGTGTGTAGTTTAATTCAATGTAGAATTGAACTACATTATGGTATATGTAGCAATATTCAAATGGCAATGTAATTTGCAATTCAATAAGTCATTACATTATGCAATTGACAATTCATTATGCAATTTAATAATGTAATTTGTAAATACGTTATTCAAAGTTCCTTTATTCAAATTGAAAAGCTATAGCGTTCCCGTGATTGCAATGCACTACGCCCCGCTCTGTGTGTTGAGAAATTCAAATTAAATTTCAATCCGCGAAACACGTTGCAAAAGACTTTGCAAAACGCTTTGCAAAAGATTTAGCAAAACGTTTTGCAAAACGTTTTGCAAAATCAGCCAATCGCGTCTGGGCGGGAACTACGTCACTTCCTTGTCAGACCAGCTGATCATCCACAACCTAGCACTTGGCACTTTCTTTTCTATGCCTAGCATTGTGCCAGGTTTGACTTGGTTGCCGTATATAGTAATAAGGGGAAAATTGCGGAAAAGACGGTCGCGGAGCTGCTGCAGGAGGCCGCTGCAGCTCTGGAGGAGCAGCAGGATGCAGGGTACGAAAGAGCGACCAACATGCCGGCACCGGATTGCACCGAAGAAGGGCACGCAAACCGCGTGTGCCACTTTTCTGCTCGTATAGGCTACTTTCGTGAAATAACTAGTCAGGGGCGTTATCTCCCTTGGACGGTTTGCTTTGTAGATCTGAATAAACGTCAGTTACGTATTGTAACTATAGATTCTATGAGTATAGGCGCAGCCTTTTAAGGCTATCGCCATTGGGTTTTCCCTAGGTGTGAGCCGTAGCACTGAAAAATTTGTAATCCCCGCCCACCGACAGTGTGCGGGCGCCGGCGGACGTTCTGCTCCCAATAAACAGCTTTTCTTCAGCCATTTAAAGGACAATGAGGCCGACCACTTAAAAGGCTGCGCCTATACTCACAGAATCTAGAGTTACAATACGTAACTAACGTTCTATGTCGTATAGGCTTCGCCTTTTAAGGCTATCGCTATTTGTTTAAAGGGCGAAGCAGGATGTAGTCTATGCCTCATTGGTCCAGATCAGTACCAGAAACACAGCCACATACGCGCCAGTATCGTGATGTGTCCACGGATTTCGAGTTATTCGTCCGTAGTCATTTCACGGATTCCTGTGAGACCAGGTTGGATAAGACACAAGAGCTCTCAGTATGGATATTTAACCAGCGCGCACTTTAACCAGTGCGCGCAGCACCAGTGTTAAATCCCATTGTGGAGTGAGAGAGCGCGTCACTGGTCTCTCTCCCCTCACACCTTTTAGGAAGCACTTCATTATGGGGTGACTAAAAACAGTTTTATCCCAGAAGCCTTCGTTGCATGATGAAACAGCAGCCGCGTACGTTTTAACCGTGCTAAAAGCCAGCCCTCTTTCCATCAGTGTCTGGAGGAAAGAGAGCACACGCGGCAAAGGGCAGGAGATGGGATCACAACCCCTCTCCGTGCACCATTTCTGGAAAACCGCCCATTTAGCCGAGTAACACGCTCGTGTGGAGTCAGCCCTGGTCCCTTGGATGGTCCGTACGACCTCCTGGGAGAGGCCGAGACCCTCTAGGCGCTCGCGCTCAGCGGCCAGGCCCACAAGCGCTGGCTGATCTCTGGGTAATCTATAATAATAATAATAATAATTCATTATATTTATATAGCGCTTTTCAATGACCCAAAGACGCTTACAGAAGGGGGGGACCTAACTCACCACCACCAGTGTGTAGCACCCACTTGGGTGATGCACGGCAGCCAATCTGCGCCAGAACGCTCACCACACACCAGCTTGAGGTGGAGAGTGAGGGAATTGATGAGTCAGCCAATTGTACAGGAGGATTATTAGGGGGCCAGATTGAAGTAGCCTGGTTGGGCCAGGACACCGGGGAAACCCCTGTGATTGCTCCCCCTGCCTGTGAGAGAGCGTCCCGCCACCAAGGGAGTTCCCTCGGCGGCCCCGAGAGCAGACGCTGGAGGCGTCGCCGACTACTCGTGCGTTGCGGTGCTATGAGAATCATAGACAGCCGCTCTTCTTAGACTCGGTCCAAGACTTGGGGAATAAAAGGGACGGGTGGGAAAGCGTACAGGAGTGTGTTCGGCCACGGTCTGTGAGCGAACGCATCCATCCCAAGTGGGGGATTGTCCTTCGTGCTGAGAGAGAACCACAGCTCGCACTGTGTGTTCTCCCGCGTGGCGAATAGGTCGACCTCCGCCTTGCCAAACTCGCTCGATGTCTGAATGATCAGATCGTGGTGCAGAGCCCAGTCTCCTGGTTGGGGACACCCCCTCGACATTATGTCTGCCCCTCTGTTCAGGACACCAGGGATGTACGCTGCTCTGATGGAGAGCAAGTGTGTGTGCACCCAGCATAACAGCGGTCTCGCTATGCTCAGCCGCTGTGCCGAGCGCACGCCCCCTTGGCGATTTATGTATGCTGATGTCGCCTTGGTGTGTCCGTGCGATTCGTTACGTGTTGATTCGTTAACATTGGGGCAAAGTGTTGGGACCACTTTCAACACAGTGAGGAGCTCCAATGCGTTTATATGCATGGTCACGGGGGGGCGGCCAAACGCCGCCCACTACGTGAAACTCGCATGTTCCTCCCCAGCCCGACAGAGAAGCATCCGTGAACACTGAGATGTGTGACGTTGCACCCCTCTCGTGAGAGTTCGGGGATCGCCCCAGTGGGTCAAATCGGGGCCCACTGATAGGGGAATGGTCACTTTGCGCCGCCGTTGGCGCACCGGGTCGATGCGCAGGCGAGAAAACCATCTCTGCAGCCGCCTCATGTGAAGCAGGCCCAGCGGCACCACCGTGTGAGCGGCTGACATCATGCCCAGCAGCCTCATGACAGAGAGGGCTGTCACGACGCTGCCCGGGGAACAGCGGCGGAGGAGAGACCACAGCGTCTCCATCCTCCGCTGTGAGAGCCGTGCTCTCATTACAGCTGAATCCAGCTCTACCCCCAAATACATCAGGAGGAGGGGGGAGCTTTTCTGCCAATTTATGGCGAAGCCTAAATTCGACAGGTGAATTACCAGCTTTTTTGTTTGAATAGCTGCTTCCTCCTTGGAGCGAGCCATCAAAAGCAGATCGTCCAAGTAGAACAGTACTCTCATTCCTGCTGCGTGCAGTGGCCGGAGAGCCGTCTCCACGCACTTGGAAAACCTTTGTGGGGCTAGAGAATAGCCGAACGGGAGACGGTTGTACTCGTAGTGTGACCCTTGGAATGAGAAACGCAGGAATTTCCTATGTTTGGGGAACACTGACGTTGAAGTATGCGTCCTTTAAATCTATTGAAGTGAACCAGTCGCCTGGTTTTACACACTGTAACACTCGTCTGATTGTTAACATGTGGAACGGCCTCTCCGCGGTGCATTTGTTGAATAGGGCTAGATCGAGAATCGGTCTCAGCCCTCCTGTTTTCTTGGGTACCAGGAAATACCGGGAATAGAATCCCTGCATTTCCTCTCCCTTCGGGACTGTGGAAATCACTTTTTTCACGAGAAGCTGCTGGAGCTCCGCCAAAAGTGACAGCTGTTGATCCTTAGATGACAGCGTTGTTTCCTCAATCCCGTTGAATCGTGGCGGAACGGAGGTGAACTGCAGGGTGTGACCCTTGCTGATCAGCCTGTCCATCCATTTGGCCAGGGTGCACGTGTTCAGCCATTCTGAGTAATGCTCTGAAAGCGGCTGTGCAGCTTCTTGTTTTGATGCGGCTGACATGGAAACGAGCCACGCTTGAGCCCCTGCCGCCGCTGCGAGGGTAGGAGTCCTCCCCGCAGCCCATGGGGAGCTCTGCCCGAAAGGGCTGGGTGTGTGTGTCATTAGCAGAGGCATGCCCTACCTGCTCAGCTTGTGACAAGAGTGTAGCTTCCTATCTCCTGAGCGTTGGGACGCGAGGAGGAATAGCACTCGCTATAGCGGCCGTCTCGCCACATGTCATGCCAGGCATGATGTGGTGAGGGGAAAGTAATGTAGGGCTGGCTTGATCAATAATACAAGGTTTATTGACGGCCTGCCTATATGTGGTGGGAGATGCGTGTGAAACAGTTATGGCCGGGCCGATAGGCTCCGGCGTTAACTAGGGTGTGGGGAGAAAACAGCCGTCTTTAGTAAAAAGGTGTTTCTCGCTGTCACACGCTTCTCCCTCGCCCCGTAATTGCCTTCGCCGGCGCTTGTGGGGCGGGGCATCGCCCCACGAGCCCACTGCCCGAGGCCTTTGCTGGCCGCTCGCCGCAGCCTGCGATGGAGGCGGGCGGGGCTGGTAAGCCGGGCGAGGTTGCCTTTTAAAAAGCAATGAAGGGCTGGCTTGATCAATAATACAAGGGTTTATTGACGGCCTGCCCATATTTAGCGGGAGATGCGTGTGAAACAGTTAAGGCCGAGCCGATAGGCTCCGGCGGTAACTAGGGTGTGGGGAGAAAACAGCCGTCTTTAGTAAAGAGGTGGGTGGCTCTTAAAAGAACCGTTGTTTTCTCGCCGACTCACGCTTCTCCCTCGCCCCATCATAGCCTTCGCCGGCGCTTATGGGGCGGGCTTTGCCCCATGAGCCCGCTGCCCGGGGCCCTTGCTGGCCGCTCGCCGCAGCCTGCGATGGAGGCGGGCGGGGCTTATAAGCCAGGCGAGGCTGGTAAGCCGGGGGGCCAGGAGGAGGAGCTGCCGGTGGCGCCGTGACAGTGGCTGTCGGGGGCCTATCGCGGCGACGGGAACCCGGGGCGGAGCGCTGCTGCCGGGGTGGAGGCGGAGGGCGGGAGACGTGTCTCCGGAATTTCTCTGCCTCCTCGGAAGCAGCCTGCATTTCGTCCACCATAGATGACAGACGGTGCCCGAACTGCCCGTCCGGGCTGATGGGGCACTCCAGCAACTGTCGCCTCATCGGCTCAGGGATGCCCGGGGTCTGCTGCGGCCACAGGTTCCTCTGAATGAGGTGCTGCCATGCCGCCGTCCGGGCCGCTGTTACCGCACCGGTGGAGCAGAGGCAGAGGCAGAGGATGACACCGTCAGTTTTCGCCACGATGACGATGAGGGTCAGCCGATCTTATTTCTACTGTCTTTGGATTCAACTACGCACTTTTACTGGCTTGATATTAGCTGCTAGGGTTAGGGGTTAGGGTTAGGGGTTGGGGTTAGGGTAGGAAGGCCCTTGGCGTGGCCATAGTAGGATTGATAAATACGCCGCCCGGAGCCCTAGTACGGTGCTGGATATGTTATTCAGGAGTGGAGGAGTCAGCTAAAACCGTCCACAGTGGATGATGTGCTTTATTTGCACAGCAATCTAATGGACCACCCCAAACACCAGATAGTGTTATGCCCCGGTGCTCTATCTAATGTGTCTAACTTTCCTTCGGGTGCGGGTCGGGCGTCGGTATCAATTTATAACGGGTCTGGTCAGGTGCGGAATGTTATTCGCTAGGTTTAGCTAGGGGTTAGGGTTAGGGTAGGGCGGGTCTTGGCTATGATAGTAGGATTCCTAAACACACCTTCCGGAGCTCTACATCAAAAATATATAATATATAGGTATCTATGTAATATAATATAACATATAATATCATGGCCAAAAGCTGTGTGCTCCTCCGGATGATATTATGAACTAAAGACTGCGTCGAGTTCTCGGACGTCTCTGGTACTTCCACAACAAGTAAAGACTCGTAGTGGGGTTTTCTCGGCCAGAGTCCTGCACGGGTTCGGGTCGGGTCGGTCGCCTGAACAGAGCGGGTCGGTCACGGGTTTTGCGATTACGAGCGAGTCTTCTCCGGTGCTGGATAGGTTATTCAGGAGCTAAAACCGTCCACAGTGGATGATGTGCTTTTTTTAATTTGCAATTCGCAGGTACGGACGGGAGCGGCTTTGCAAAATAATACCCGGGTATTGATTCTCGGCCATGGTGGAGAAGGAATTGGGGGAAGAAACGTTGGCTTTGACTCTCTAAAGTTCAGACTGAACCGCGACTTCAGATTGATGTGGAAAGACCAGAGATGTTAAAATATTCAGAATAGCTTGGAATCGTGCGCTTCTTTTCAGATTTTCTAAATATTTTATACTTTTAAAAATATTCTACTTTTAAAATATTATCTTTTTTTAACATGGGAGTCATGGGAGTAGGGTCCAGCTGCAGCCCCGGAAAACACCCTGGCGTGACAACAACAACCCAGGCACGACGGAAATACTATTTTTTACACACCGCTATCAGACATCAAAGATCAACCATGGAAGTGAGACTGTCAATATGCTTAAAATATTGAGTAATATTCATGTTAAAGCTGTGCCGCGGTTTATTTACTTTTCGCCAAATTCTAATATAATAATAGGGGTGCAGAAAATTTGCGGCACTTCGTTCATGGAAGTAAGTGAGAGTTAACATGAATATTACTCAGTATATTAAGCATATTGACAGTCTCACAAATAAATAACTTCCGTCACACCAGTGGGGTATTCCACAAAGCCGGTTTTATCACATAACCGGGTAAGTTAACCCAGGGTTTGCGGTAACCCTAGGTTTTCCGTTCCAAAATGAACACGGTATGTTAGTTAGGCTACTATAGAAACATATGCTCTGAACCAAACCTGGTCGGAGCAGGTTTTGCGCAGGTTAAGTTTGAAACGTAACCCGGTTTTGGGTATTTAAATCCGCGTTCACCGCAGATTTCATGTGTTCCAAAGGCATGCCCTTTTGATGAGAGAACTGCTGATATCGGAGCACAAATTATACGTGCAATCCACCGGGAGCGATTAATAAAACCACGGCTCGCGTCTTGGCATAACGGATGACTTTTTGCTGGAGAGATATAGATTCTCGCGCAAATCTTTAATATATTTAAATAGCCTTCTCCAACCTTACATAGCCAACACTACCAATCGAGGACCTGGCCTCAGTTCACTCTAGACTATATGCGTAGCCCTCCGTTTTTTGCAAATGGTGGTTTTTATCTATAATGTTGGAGATGCTGAGCGCATCTCAGTCCTTTCAGATGACCCATCCAAGATTTTTATCTGCCTCCTATCATACAAAGAGCAATATTGTCTGAGTACTAGGCCTATGCCGAGAGGCACTTACAACATAAAGTATAAAATAGTCCTAACGGACTTACATCCGCTGGAGAATGTTCGATCGTAGCCGGTGGCTTCATTACAAGCACTAATTCATCTTGATCTGTGAAGTTGATGAATTGTTACCAAAAAAAGAAACATTTGGAACATATGCGCTGAGGCACGCAAACGGTTTGCATGTGTTACTTCGAAGGCAAACAAAATCTAAAATAAAAGAAAACACAAAAACCTACATTCAACCAGTGGGGTACCCTCACATGGGCCCTGACTCTCTGAGGAGGTACCTCCAGGTACCCCCTCCATGCCAGGGCGCCCTGAATTTATGTTTATTAACAGCTCCTCCACCGGGGTCAAGACAATTTGAGGGCCAGATCCAGTCTGCCGACTGTCTGCCTTTTCACGATTGGCTTAAAAACAATGGCTCATTTAAATTTAGACCAATACGATGGTGGGAAAAGCTTACCAGTTTGTATGTTTTTGTACTTCATTTTTACTTGATCCGCTGACCGCTTGGGGGCCATCGGAGTACATATTTTTTTAGATGAAAAGGGTTAAGTGGTAGGAACGTTAAGAATGCTTAACTGGGATATTTATAGATTCATGGCTCAAATATTAAGGATCATGCTTTTGACGTGTAACTAACGCATTTACGCGGTCAGCGATCCGCTGCCAGGCTTTGGTTCTCCGGGTTGCAGAGGCTTTAGCGTTCCCTTTTCTTGTGATAATGTCCTTCTCCTCGTCATAACTCTCCAGGAGAACCTGGAGTTCCATTTCATTGAAATAAGCGGCCCGTTTTCGCCATTTCGATCAGGGTTTCCATGATCCATACATCATGCCTTTTTAGGTTTGGCGTGGACGCGCACAACCCTGTGTTAACCAACCCCGCGTTGATTGAACTAATGCATAACCGCTGCTGTGGAACCGAAAACTCTGGGTTAGTCGGCACAGGGTCAATCAACCTAGAGTTCAGCGTTAACTCAGTAGCCGCGTTTACATGGACACATGTATTCCGCATAGATTTCTATGCGGAATAGAAAATGATCATATATATGCCTTATTCGGAATACAATTATCTGTTCGGCATAGAATTCTATGCCGAATAGAAGAGGTGGTGTAGTCCGTTTTAATCGCCATGTATACACTTATTCCGAATAGATTGGGGTTTAATTTAGAGCAACTGCAGTACTTCGCAATTGGTCCACTGAGCTCCGTCTGTACTTTTATGCACACCGAACTTGACCGCTGTCAAGGAAAGTGGATTTATTGCCTGATTCACGTCTTTGTCATCACTCCGTAAGTAGTCCGGTAAGCATGTCCGGTTGCTAAGCGACGGGACATGGGTGTGTTTATTTATGACGTGTTCGCGTATCGTAGTGACGGCGCGCGTCCGAGATAACTGTAGATGAGTAGGCTACTACTAGTACTTTTGCAGAACATATAAACAAACTTTTTAACGGTACTTTTATGCACCCTGAACTGATTAGCGTTCAGCCTATATTCGGCGCTGCTGCCCAACTTGTACAGTACCATGGCAACCCTCATTGCCAACGGTATTGCTCTTCGTACAGTTACCTCCTCTGGCGATATATTCTTCATGAGCTCGCATAACTTCACGAAAATTTTCTTGCCATTCCTGGTCACTAAATTCCCGTAAGACCACTCTCTACCATCAGTCTTGGCTGCGGACTCGCATCCAAATTCCTCTTATTTGCGACGGAGGTGGGGGTAAATATAAAGATCGGACGAGAAATTGACGTAGCTGTGCTGTCCTCTTCCTTCTTAATTGAAGGAGCAGGCAGAGAAAAGCTGTCTCCTGCTGTGCTTTCATTAAAATCAAATTCACAATGCCAAATAGTGATAAGACGTCCGTTATGTCGCCGCCGGTCCAGAGATGTGTCAGGTGTGTGCGAGAGACATAACGGACACTTTTGTTACTGCCATGTATAGAGTACATTCGGATCACATTTTAGGAACAGATCTATTCTGCATAGAAATCTATGCAGATCAGATGTGCCATGTAAACGCGGCTAGTGTTCGTTAAACCTCAGTTTGTGGAATACCCCACAGAGTACTTCCGTCGCGCCTGGGTTGTTGTTGTCACGCCAGGGTGTTGTTCTCCGGGGCTGCAGCTGAATACTATTGGTCCTCTGGTACTTCAAACGGTTTAAGACATAACTAAATCAATTTTCAACCGTTTATCTTCGTTCATAACAAATCTACACACTTGTATCTAAATCGATAGGTAGATTGAACAACACAGAGATTGTGACATCCGTCAGCAACACGCAAACTCTGTGTTCGCCAAAAAATTATCGAGTTTTAAAAACAAAATTGGGTCGACGGGTGATCTACTGATGGTATTGTGTGCATAAAATGTCCTTTTTAATAAACAATCTGTACACTTACAAAGTTCTCAATGCCTCGTTTAATATGTTAAGACCCTTATTATACTACCGAAGAAGTGTCGGGCTACTTTTAGCCTTTTAAGTGGTTTAAAATAGGGATTTCGTTTTTTACCATAACCAGTGCCCCCAACGTTCCAAGCTTATAGCGTTTTGATAGAATCTGCTAAAAAAAGCCAACTGAAGAAAGCGTCTATATGCAGTTTTTGTGCTCCAAAACAAAAGTTTCAACTCGTTATCATACAAAACATATCCCAAATCCATTTTACACCGGAATTACCCTTTAATGCAAATCGGTGAAGTGTCCATTCAAATATATCAATACTACCCTCTAACCCATTAGTGAAGGTTATTTTAATCCGAAGTCAACATTTGCTTACATCGGCAAAATTTGTTGCTTCGCTTTCCCTAACAACCCTTTTAAAGTCAATTTAATGTTTTCCCTTATGTTTAGGGTTCTGTCATAGACAATGACAGAATTTTGGCAGTACCTAGTTTACACCAGGCGGGGCTTAGGTTATGACGTAACCAACTTTTTTTACTACTTCAAAACAGGATTTATTTTATGAATAAATTCCCCATTAAAATGTATGCCTCCTGTCCTCAATTTGTAAAGTCACAGGTCACACACACACACACACACACACACACACACACACACACACACACACACACACACACACACACACACACACACACACACACACACACACACACACACACACACACACACACATTGCGCAACAAATCAAAACGCCTCCATACATTCAGTGCTATGCAGTAGTAAGAAAAAGACAGTAGACAGCCTTCTTTTTTCTGTTGAGAAAGCCTATATAATGTGAATACAATGCATTCTTCATCTTGTAGGCCTAAGCTATAATTGCCATCAAAATGAGTGAGCAAGCAGGTCCAATCATATTTTAATCATTGGAATCGTTTCTGACTCCTCATCTCTTTACGGCCGCTGGGTGTCGTTGTCCCTCACTAACTCCCACATGATGTCATCAGGGTCTTCTGCGCTTAATAGTTTGAGGATTTAAATGCAGTGGTAGTATGGATCACGCCTAAACCAGTTCTTAAATACGTGTAAGTAAACAAATTAAATATGGTATTATACATTCTATATGCGAAAATGTAGGTCTATTTAAGACGTGTTTCATAAAAATCCACATTGTTAGTTAGTGGGCTATATTATGCCTATTGAACAGTAGGCCTACCTTATTGTAAAGCTGTCATTTTACAGTTCACACCTCAATGTAAACAATGTCACAAACTGTCCATCCGTTGATTTGGTCAGACAATTTCGGCACACTACTATGAAGCTCATTAGAAACGAAATCACTGTTATTCTCAAACGATGGATTTACCTACTGATCGATATCTTGAGCGTCCTACGTAGTGGCGTCATATCACTCAACAGTGGTTCCGCCTCAGCCTAACAGAGGGGCCGGACAGGCCACGGAACAGGCGAACCTGATAACAAACCACTCCCATTCAAACCATCCTTTCATTTTTTTTTGGCAAGAGAGCGAACGTCAGTCGTGTTGACTAAAGATCATCGTCAGAAACGGGCCCGTTGACTCGGTCCTGTTCTAATGCAGTGAACGGCGGACCAGCCACTGCGTTATCGGCCAACATTGATTCGGAGTGGGACTACGGAGCGGAACCGGGGATGGCATCGCTCAGCCTGGGGCTGCATCTCGCCCGCAAACGGGGATCTTTCCGCAGCGGAGCGGTGGAGAGAAGGAATCTTCTTACTGTATGCAGGTAAGCATCAATTATAAATATGTTGACGATCGGTGATTGGTCAAGTTTTGTGAGAATGAGCATTATGTTAGCTGATGGGGATTCATATCCAACTTGCGAGGGCATCATTTTGATGACATCAGCCACTTATCTCCCCCACGCAGATATCTTTCTCTGACGTTAACAGAATTGGTTCTGGGGTTTTAAGATCAACAAACAAACCACAGCAGAAGGGAAATATTGCTAGCTGCTCTATGATGTAAATACTACTTTACATCGTTCTCTCTCTCTCTCTCTCTCTCTCTCTCTCTCTCTCTCTCTCTCTCTCTCTCTCTCTCTCTCTCTCTCTCTCTCTCTCTCTCTCTCTCTCTCTCTCTCTCTCTCTCTCTCTCTCTCATTTTCATATATATATGTCCTATCTCGTACACACACAAAGTTTATCCACACCCTGCATTTAGAATGACCACGCAGCACCCATTCACAGGTAAATGCTACCTGACCATCATTAGTCAATCTATGGTAGTCCGCCTTCCCATTAATGCATCTGTATATCCAATCCAAATACGGCTTCGTTATCAAATGTGCATGGGTTGGATTAGAGCAGTGAGCTTGCTTCTGAAGAGCATCAGAATACACTCAACCTTGTCCATTTACTCTTGATTTCTGCCTAATTGACAAAACCCCTATTAGGTAAAGTCAGTGCACATGGTGGGCTGCACTTCTAACTAGATAAATGGCTGAATGCCAAATAGTAAATTAAAGCATCTTGCTTATACTGGAGATGATATGCTATCAATTCCAGGCGCTAGCTGGTGAAATTATATTGATTAGTGTTTTATATTTAGGATCATTCCTGCTGTTGTTGTTGTTGTCGTTGTGCAACACGTTCTGCGTGGTGACAAGCTGGGCCGGTTATGTTCTCATACTCAGGTTTTCTGTGAAGACCTTGCTCGACCGCTCTTGTTTCGAGACGATAGATGATTCGTCTCCAGAATTTATCAATTTTGTTTCCATCCTGGAGCACATTTTCAGTCACAGGCTCAAAGGTAACGTACAGACCACTCCAGTACACGTCAATCATCCTTCATTATCCCAAGGGATGCAAGTAACTGCATTCTTATTATTATTTAACAACTAGACACACGCTACACAGGTGCAATACAGACAGGAGATATGAAGTCTAAATGTGTGATTAATACTGTGTCTCTCTCTCTCTTTTACTCTCACTCTCAGGCCAGGTGACATGGTTTGGCTATGAGAGCACCCGAACCTTCTGGGATTATGTTAAAGTGGCCTGCAATAAGGTCCCACACAGTTGCATACGTAGCATTGAAAGCATGGAGAATGTGCAGTCGTCTCGGGCGAAGGTAAACATCACGACTAAAGAGTCCACAGGATGACCTGAATGAATGAGTCATTGTGAATGTGATTTTTTTTCCTTTGAATAAATATTGAAAGGCAGAAAAGCAGGGGAAATTGGGGAATGTTAACTAAATATGAGGTATTCTTGCCTCTAGTCAACTGATTTATTTTTTTCCAAACTGCAACAAACGCATGCACGCAAAGACACACCACAAACACTCTATTGTGAATGGTGTATTATTTTTGTGGTTGTTTTTGTCAGGGGTTGAGGCAGACTTAGTACGACCGTTTTGTTGCACAGTCGAACATTATACTGAGCCTTGTGGTCATGAAATGTACTGTTCATAAATTATTGTCTGATGAAAACGCCACAAGAGACAACAAGAGTCACGCACGTTTTCTTTCGAATGCAGTGAGGTAGGCTGCCGTGGGACCCTCTACTACAAAGGTTGGTCCATCTGTGGGGGGTCAGGGTAGTACAGGGTCAGGGTTGTAGGGTCTGGGTGCTGTTACTGATTCATACTAATTGGTCCTGTCCATTTGATGTCATTCATGATGGTAAATAATCCTAATGAACTCTTTCTTTCTTTCTTTCTTTCTTTCTTTCTTTCTTTCTTTCTTTCTTTCTTTCTTTCTTTCTTTCTTTCTTTCTTTCTTTCTTTCTTTCTTTCTTTCTTTCTTTCTTTCTTTCTTTCTTTCTTTCTTTCTTTCTTTCTTTCTTTCTTTCTTTCTTTCTTTCTTTCTTTCTTTCTTTCTTTCTTTCTTTCTTTCTTTCTTTCTTTCTTTCTTTCTTTCTTTCTTTCTTTCTTTCTTTCTTTCTTTCTTTCTTTCTTTCTTTCTTTCTTTCTTTCTTTCTTTCTTTCTTTCTTTCTTTCTTTCTTTCTTTCTTTCTTTCTTTCTTTCTTTCTTTCTTTCTTTCTTTCTTTCTTTCTTTCTTTCTTTCTTTCTTTCTTTCTTTCTTTCTTTCTTTCTTTCTTTCTTTCTTTCTTTCTTTCTTTCTTTCTTTCTTTCTTTCTTTCTTTCTTTCTTTCTTTCTTTCTTTCTTTCTTTCTTTCTTTCTTTCTTTCTTTCTTTCTTTCGTGCTACATGTGTGCAGGGAAGGGCATGGATCAGGGTGGTTCTAATGGAGAAAAGATTTTCAGAGTACATCTCCACTGCCCTGCGGGAGTTTAAAACATCCAGGTCTGGTTTTTCTTGGTACACATGCAAGTGCCAGCTTAATGGTAGATTGTAAACAAAAAGCATGCAATACCAATATTAGCATTAAGCCAGTAACAATAAAGACTTTACTGTTTAAACTTCCTCATACCCCTATGTCCCATCTTACCATTGGACAGAGACATTGTTGGTTATGTGAGTGCTTCATCTGGGTCTGAACATGTTGGTTCCAGGAGGTTCTATGAGGAAGGAGCGATCATGCTTGGAGAGGAGGCTGGCCTGTTGGCTGACACCCTGATTGGCCTCAACACCATAGACTTCAGGTGCAGTTCTTGTTGTCGTTCTGCCTGCTGATGTAATTCACCCCCTTTTTGCGGTTTTGTCATCACAAAGGCCTCTCTGGGTTCCATGTCAATATCTTTTTTACCATGACTGTTTGATTTTTTTTGTTTGTCCGAACCAACCTTAATTTTTTTAAATTGTCCAGGATGTTTGAAATTGGCAAAAAAAATAAAATTCTAAATAGCTTCTTAACACTACAGCTATTAATTGAGGTAGCACCCTCACAGCAGACCTCCATTACCGCGCAGCATTCTTGTGCGTAACTGATCTGATAATCAGAGATTGAATATAGACCATAGAATCCCCTTCACTATTGTAATAAATGTGATTAATCAGCTGATGCAATCTTGCATTGAATAGGGGGTTAGTGCATACAAAAAACAGTAACAGTTTCCTTTTTAATTTCCGTCCATTTGAATGTCCCTTCTCTTCAGCTTCTGTCTGAAAGGAGAGGGGCTAGATGGAGCGTACCCCTCTGTGATCGACTACACGCCCTACCTGAAGTTCACCCTGAAGTAAACAAAAGGCTTTCAAGTCTCACTGCCCACATACTCCTAAATCAGAATTACAAGACAGTGCCCTAACATGGTGCTATGCTGTGTGTGTGCGTCCATCAGTGCAGACAGTATCAGTAGTGATGAGGACGAGATGAGGACTGTTGGGAGCAGTGGCAGTGAAAGCAGCACTCCTGACAAAATGGCCACGGCAGCCGACATCTTTACTGAGCAGAGCAGCCTGGTTACCAAATGCAAACGCCTCGAACAAAAGTACCGCATGGTGTTGGAACAAAAGGTAGGTTGTGTGTGTGTGTGTGTGTGTGTGTGTGTGTGTGTGTGTGTGTGTGTGTGTGTGTGTGTGTGTGTGTGTGTGTGTGTGTGTGTGTGTGTGTGTGTGTGTGTGTGTGTGTGTGTGTGTGTCAGATCAGATGCAATCATGTGCAGATAATGATTGCCAGATTTAACATTTACTTTGAATGATGTCAAGAGTTAAATAATTCCGGTTTTCAAAAAGGTAAAGGTCGGGATGATCTTTGGAGAATTAATGCAGGTGCAACAAGCAGTGCATATGCGTTGATAAAAAATCAGCTTCTCAAGAAAATTTGTGCTGTAGGTGGTGTTGTTAAAATGCACGTGTGTTTCCGTCGTGTGTCTGTGTATGTCCTTCTCATCTCAACTCAGAGTTACCTGGAAGACCTGGTCCGCCTGCGTGAAGTCCAACTGTCCAAGTCAATATCAAACAACTCGGCTCTAGAACAGCAGCTGGCAGACACACACTTATCTCACAGCATGGAGAAGGAACAGCTTGAATACATTATACTCGAGCTACAGAACCAACTGTAAGTGTGCTCTGTTTCCTATGTGTGTGCGTCAGTGCGTGTGTTGGAACGTGCGTGGACAACTGTGTTCGTGTGACCTCACTGATGGCTGGCTGGAGATGGTATGACAGCAGGTCCAATGTGGAGTTGACATTCAGAACACAGCTGGGGGCGTTGAGGTGCATGTGTGTTTGTGGCCTGCTTGTTCACGAACACTTAAAATATGTGGGCAATTTCAACTTTTAAACTCTGCATTTTCAGTGCTTTTAGATATCTTCACCTCTAAAAGCCCCTTTGATCGATATTTACATTTAAATATCAATCACATGTCTGCAATGTGATAATCTACATGATTTTCTAATTGAGGTAAATCATGACGGATGACAGATCAATCTCTTCGCGTCTATGCCTGTCTTGGAACATGCAGAAAGCCTTTCTCCCTAAATTACAGATTGTGAACAAATAAAATGTGACTAATATTAATCATTCAGAAATCAGTGTCTTGGCGGGGTGATCCCCTCTCCTTTTCCACCCACTCCTCTGTCTCTCTCCTCTCTCCTGTTCACAAAGGACCAATTACCATACAAACCAATGTAGAATCAGGTCACTGTCAAAGCTGTCAGTCCCCTACCTCCACAGGACCGTCCTGAAGAACAACGACCTCCGCTCCAGACAGGAGCTGACGGCCCACCTGACTAATCAGTGGCCCTCTCCTGGTACCTTAGATGCCAGCGCTGTTGCCTTGGATACCCTGCTCTTCAGGAAAAGCACGGAGCCGTGGGAGGAGTAGGTGAACCAGGTCCTATCATGCTGTCTCAATAGATCTAAGTCTGGATAGATCAGTGCTGGATAGATCAGTCTACCAGCCTACCCAGTGGACTGAAGTAAACGTTACTCATCTATCCTGCACAGATCTAAGTGGACACGCCCACTAGTGATGTCAGAAGGGGCAGACTTTCAAAACGGCTTAAGGGCTAATCACACTCACACCTGGTGGTATAATATGTCCCCTTTAATATTCACCTCCCTCTTCCCCTCTGTACTCTCATTGCAGAAAGAGCTTCCAGAGCCTGGAGCAGCTGTCTGTCAATATGAGTCTATCCCAGACGTCTCTGGACCCTGCGCAGAGCCCCGGCGCGGAGACCAGGCCCGCCGGGGAGCACTGGCCACATCACGGTGCGCAGGACTGCAGCAGCACATTGGTAACGGCTAATGGACCCTGTGTCCCTGAGATGATGATGGTTAACCCTTTGTGTTCCCTGTAACGCAGCTAAGGAGGAGACGCCCTCTCTGCGAGGCCTGTGTGGCTCCTTGACCTCAGTAGCCAGCTATAAGTCTCTGGCCAGCCTGAAATCCAGCGAATGTTTGGCCAGTCCTACCACAGAGACAAGCACCCCAGGCCTGACCCCCTCCTAGGAGATGGACACGTGGAGAGCAGTCAGGCCTTCCTTCATACAATCTTCAAAAACAATGGTTCCACTGATCTGAGTGGTATTATTTGTGTTGGAATCTGTGACAAGTAGGACTCAAGGGGTGTTAAACCATGGTGACTGTAAAGGTGATGGTGCGCAAGAATCTGCCTTTGCATGTAGAGTTTGTAATAAATAGTGTTGAGATGATCTCTAACCACATGTTCTGTGTTGCATTCAGCTGTAAGACACCTTGTGGGAGGCTTTATTTGACGTGGTTAATTGGTGTTGTCATCTGTGGTTCATCACATTGTCTCCTCACGCCTATCTTTTCTTAAAGATAAACATTGAAGTCAATCCAAAGTTAGCACAGCAACTTTTTACTACCGACGACCTATTTAAGAGAAAAATAATTTAACAAAAAAAGGTGTTGAGGTTGGGACATATTGCAAAATTGTTCCCATATCAGATGTTGCACTACAAAGTCCCCTCTGTTTGGCCACTTTTAAACTGTTCCTTTTATCTGTGCTCGTTTGGATTCGATGTTGACTCAGCATTTTTTCAGCCATTTAACAATTTATCTGTCTATTGAAGTATTGAACTGTTTGGTTCTCAGGTAAATATCACAAGCCCTGATACTCCGAGTTATAATTTGGGGAGGTGATTGCACTGACTGTATTATCTTAATTCAGAAATTTACACATTTTTGCTTTTATATACAACTTTCTTTATTCTTAGTTGTTTTTTTTAACCCAATTGTCCTGAAGGAGTAACTTAATAAATGAAGTGCCATCACATATAAAGATTTGTTAGGACAGGGTTTATGACCAGTTGTGGACTTGGAGTGAACTTCTACCTTTTGCCTTTAGCTAATCACAGCGGCCATTTGCACCTAGATTGATTGAATGTGCTTAGTTATTTTTTCTGTCTGTTGAAATAAAATGTGAACCAAGTCGATTGCTATGATATTGATTCCTTACTATTTTATCATTATAAATATGATTAGCCCATTCTGGGATAAACACCTTTATGTTCTGTTATGTTCAATTACATATTCAAATTATACTTTGCTTATTTATTATGTGTTAAAAATTAGAAATGTAAACATCTTGAGTAAAGAAAAACACATTTATTTAATTTAAACCTAATCAGATTTGGAAAATAGAATGACTCAAAGACGTGTGCTCATAATGGACCGTGTGGTCCAGTGGTATCTTCATAACGTCTGCCCCTTCCACTCTCCCATATATCAAAGGAAATGGGGCATTGACAACAAGCAGTGAGAGCAACCATTTATGGTTGCTCTCACTGCTTGTTGCCATTGCCCTATTTCCCTGTTCTCCAGGGAAATGGGAGGTTCTTTAGTCTGCATCAACTAGTCTACATAAATCACAGCTTGCATCATACCCGACTCAGAAGGACTCTTAACTGGTATGCATTGATCATCAAATCATGATAAATATGCCTGTCATTCATTAACAAAACCAATCTAAATATATGCAATAGTTTTCTTTTGGCACTCGCTTGCAAAGGACCAGCTCAGGCAACATGGGCTCACATGGGCTTTGCATCAGTCAATCAAATGCACTGAGGAGCGGGGGCGAATCAGCTGTTGCCAGGCTGAAGCCGAACCAGTCTGGTCTCCTGGTTCTGCTTGTGGAAGAAGGCCTTCCCAAACTCATAGGTGCTGATCATAATGGCACAGGCCGGGGCCACCTTGATTAGCCTGGGCAGGAAGCCTGTTAACGAGAGGTTGAGGTGAGAAGGGTTGGCAGACCATCGGTGGGTCAAATCACGTGGCTGAAGCTTCGTATCAGTACCGACCTGCGAACAGTCCGCGAGGGCCGCTCTCGGCCACGATCCTGCTCATCACGCTCCATGTGGAGCTGGAGCTCTTGCACAATGACACTGACAAGAAAGAGACGCTGCTGGTTAGCAAAACACACAGCTCTATTGAGGGTGACTTTGTAAAAAACAAATTGTTGCCTTCCCTCCATTACTAATCAAAATCCAATAAAGAATGAACAAACAGAGGCCTAATTGTGTAATTACAATTCAGTGCTTGTAACTCTCCAAGCTCGACCTGCCGTCGAGTCTTGACCACGTCAAATGGTAAAGTAGCTATAGAGGCAATCTGAAACAGAACACACAAAGTAAATGATTGAATTATTACTTGACTATGAAATAGTGTCTAATTCTGATTGGGTGGTAAGAGCTCACTCGAGCGACTCACAGCACCAGATGCAGCCCCGGAGAGGAAGGTGATGGCAAACGTGGCTTCTGTGGTGTTGTTCCGCTCGCACAGCCAGGCTTTCCCCTTCTCGTAGTTGTACCAGTACATGGCGGAGAAGGGCACGTCCCTGAGCAGCGTGGGGCCCCAGCCCCTCCACAGAGACAGCCACCCGGCGCTCTCCACCGCCGTGCGGATGCAGGTGCCCAGCTCCCTGTAGGACTGCTTCTGAGACTGGAGCTTGGTGCGGATCAGCTCCAGGGGGCTGATCACCGTCACCGAGCCTACTGAAATAAGACAGGATTGCTGGTTAGGCCTAAAGGCTTTGGATTCACACCCCAATGTCTACCTTGAGCCAGATGCCTAGCCCTTTCTGATTCCTGCATGTATCTGAATGGAGTACCTGGTTTTTCACTCTGCTGGGGGGGCATTTATTTGTCCCTGACCATCTGATGGTAACACAAAAGCCGGATCATTTTAAGAAGGGCGGAAACCTTTTACATAACCTCATGTGTCACATCTGGACCATAGGAAGGGTTAACGTTGTGTGTGAGCAAACAATGGTACATTTAAAAAGTTTAGATTTAGATCTGAATCTCCATGTGATGTTCCTGCCAGGGTTTACCTTATTAAAGTCGATTTTTCCACATCAAGAAATATCTTAAAGGGGACCTATTATGCTTTTTCGACTTTTATGACCTAAAAACGTTGTTATAATGATTGATAGTCATATTTAACCATACACAAAAAACGAAACGAGAGGAAACTCTTCCTCTCATCTTGGCGCTTTCAGCATTCTCTGTCAACGAACGGTTTCGTCCTTCTCCGCCCCCTCGCCCCCCTCCTGCCAACCCAACTCCGTTGTGATTGGTTACCTTCCTTGAAGCACGCGCACGGGCAGATTTGACCAGGCATATGGGGCCGCGGCAGGAGTGCATCTACGTAGATGATTTCCCGGAAATGTGAATAAGTGAATGCAAACTTTGTCCCGAGTGTTTAGCGCTCTGCACAGCCACCCCAGATTGTCAGCAGGGAATACGTCGAAATGCCTGTACGTCATTATTTGACAATTTAGTATGGTTAAACATGACTATCAATCATTATAACAACGTTTATAGGTCATAAAAGTCGAAAAAGCATAATAGGTCCCCTTTAATTGATAAAGAAATGATTCTATCCTGTTTAGCATTGTTCCATAGATGCAAGCTCACCTCTAGCGATAGCTCCAGCAAAGAGAGGAGCCATTTCCGTTTGGCCCTCCATCCTGGCCTTCAGGGCCACACACAGCTGGTCATAACATGTGAAGTAGATCACAGTCGCCGGGACGGCCATCACGCTGCATCACACACAACAGACTAATTCAAGTAAATCCTGGCACACACCAATCCTAGCAACCCAATACATGTGTTCTGTGGTTGTGTGCATCGGTAGAGTTCAGACTCACAGGGTTGGAGGGAGACCGCTCCAGAGGGACTTGATTCCTTCATGTCGTATAATTTTAATAAAGGCATCCTGCAGAGACGGTATACATGTGTAAAGAAAAGCATAGCATAGGATAGTGGTCATAGGCATTATACAACTTGAATCATAGGAAGCATTAAAAAAAAAAAATGCTAATGCTTAATACTAATGCTTGCAGGTCATTCAGGGCCAGTGCTGGGGGCTCCCCAGTAAATGCACTGCAAATCAGTTTCAATATGCAGAGGACAGGTTTGTCTCTTCAGTGCATGACCAGCAGGTTACCGGGTAACCATATAAGCCAATAAGAGATTAACCATGCAATAGCATCTGTTTAACCTAAAAAGGGCTGCAACAACAAATCGATGACTAAAAGCGTTGGCAACGAATTTGGTCATCGATTCGTTGAGTCGAGCCGCGCGATTAATCACTCGTAGGCGCGGCACTGCTTTTAGAGCCAGCCGCCGACAGGTTGGTTCATGGTTCATGCACGCAAACAGCGAGCTTAGGTGTGAGCGACCACAGCTTGGATTTTGGTCATATCTTAACACTGGACTGTAGGCCTATATAAAAGTGTTGTAGCTTCAGTCTTTGGGTTAAAAAAACTCCCTCAACTCAGTATCCGTCTAGTCCAACCAAAAACTCTTTTCAGCTGCTGCTGCTGCAGACGGTGTGCAGACGGGCTCGAAATCGGCACCGCGTGCATCAACAGTCATTCAAAGCAGCGGTAGTAGCCTAATCACACAACCGGACGGTGTAGAAAGTCCCGCCAGTTAAAAATAGTAATCCAGGTTTTTAAATCCATGTTAAAATCGGCAGGATATAGAGCTAGTTATCTTAAAAATAGTAATCCAGTTTTTAAATCCATGTTAAAATCGGCAGGAGCTAGTTAGCTTACAAAAAAAGTAGCAAACTGCGTCAAAAATTCAGGTCGGCTCAGTAATATGATGGATGTGTTCAAATGCAACACAAAAAAAAGAAAAGTGAGAATTTGGCGAAAGCTTGTTTTACCAGCAATACAAAATAGATAGTAAAGATGGAATTATGACCTCTTTAAGGTCCTATCTTGAGCTATGATCATCTTATTAGCAATTAAAGCAACAATCCAAGTTCTATTTCAACAAAATAATAGAAAAGTATCAATAGTGGTATCAATAAAGATCTTATCGGTTAACCGGTTAACCATGGACATCCCTTATATACTGTATATACATGTATATCATACACTGTATGTTTTTTTTGCGTTATCCCAGCTATGTTTTTTTTTTTTTTTATCATTTAATATTACTTTTGATAGTTCCGGGACGTTGGAGCAATAACCTGGTGTTTTTACACTTCAGTCTGCACTGTGAATTTGAAGTAATGTTCAGTTTTTGAATAAAGATGAGGCAATTATAAATGTTTATTTTTTCATCTGATTCATCGATTAATAAAAAAAAAAAGTCAACAGATTAATCGATTATTAAAATAATCGTTAGTTGCAGCCTACAATACAAAACAATGTACCCCAGGCAGGGTAGTTGACATTACTGAAGGGAGATTAACCCCTATTTGAATGAGGATAATTTACCAGTGTACCGCTGAAATGACCAGGAGCCTTGTACCAGACTTTCGAGTTGCCGTTTTCACACAGACATAAGTGGTCCATGAGGCCATTGCAGTAGACAAAACATCTGCCTGGAAAAGGTGGACAAGTCATTGAATAATCTCATTTACATTTACATTTAGGGCATTTAGCAGGCACTTTTATCCAAAGCGACTTAGAATAAGCACATTTGTCCCAATAATGCCATATTCTGATATAATCATATTCATGTAACATCAGGTCACATTGTAAAACATAGATTTTCATTATACCTTTGAGAAATGGATTGTGTTGTGCTTGAAGTCTGATCTTCACAACATCCAAAGGTGTAACTGAAAAACAAAACCTGGAATATGAGCGTCTGCACAATAATATTTTTATATGTCTCCTTATATCACACACACACACACACACACACACACATATACACACACACACACATATATATATAT
The DNA here is from genome assembly GCF_031168955.1 of Gadus macrocephalus. Classification (NCBI taxonomy): domain Eukaryota; kingdom Metazoa; phylum Chordata; class Actinopteri; order Gadiformes; family Gadidae; genus Gadus; species Gadus macrocephalus. The sequence goes on along the minus strand of NC_082387.1, from coordinate 7,211,867 downwards.
ATATACGTTAATCATGTGCACACATGGCAATTAAATCCGACTCCACTTCTTAGCTGACAAAACTTCCTTGAATAACACTAGTGTTAAACTATTCTATACTTTCTATATTACTATACTAGGCTACTAGATACCCTACTACGCATGTACTGAGTACTCAGGAAACGACCAGAGACAGTCATTAGGATTGAATCTACTAAAGTAGTTGAGTTGATTATTTTAACCAAAGCGACGTCCTTACTGGACAGGGACAGGTTATGTTGCTACAGGCAGAGGACATTTGAGATCGAACCCAGAAGCCTTCAGCATGGGGCTCGGTCTCCAATGTATAAGAGTAGCATAATAATATAATATTATATTATACTATAAGAGGAGGTGAACCAACTCACCGAGGAGTGAGGTGAGGATTGCTCCTGAGCAAGATGACACCATCTGCTGAACTGGAGTGATCCCACCAGGGGTAATTTCATGGCATTTACTGGTCATTATATTGTCCTGGATATCGAACAATTTAGTACCCTAACGTCACGAATTAGAACTCATTTGAAATAAGTTGATCCATACTGATATGATACGATTGATTGATCCATAAATGTTATGGTGCGCAGTTCTTCAGTATCCAGTAACAAGTGTACAGTATTTAAGCATAAGTATACAACCTCGAGTTGCTGGTTAAATCGCCTTACGTTTATTATGCAATTTGAAATTGCTAGTTGCACTTTCTTTACTATGTTCCTTCTACAGATATATAATTGGATTATATGTATGGCAACAACAAATATTGACTTACATTTATTAAACAAATAAATAATTGTATGATGGCTGCAAGCAACGTAACTCTCTTTGTATTTATTTGTTTTGTGTGGAAACCTCCTATCTCAATCCAAAATACAGCCGATCTAGGGTGGCCAGATCGGTTCCTTTATCCACGAAATCAGCTATTTACTTTTATATATTTGTGAGTTTTACCCCAGTGACAATCTATGGTCGTTAATGTTCAGAAATTAAAATTGATTATTCATTATTTCAGTTGTGATAACCAAAACAACAGGTACAAAATGTACACCTTCCACGATTTAGCTCGGGATGCATGAAGCTTTCAAACCAACCTGGCAACCAGGTGTTGTGTGATTCAAAGCGGGAAACGGAAGTTTTCATTTCGTAAACCTCATCCAGAGCAAGTTTGAAATCGTCGAACCGACTCATACAAAAAAGTGCAAACAGCGGTTATTGTTACCATGGCTATTCCCTTTTCTCCCCAGTCATTTTTATTTTTTAGCTGGCTCTAAATCCGTTTTTATCAGGCTCACGTTACATATTGACATGGTTCGCATTGAGTCATGACTCAGGAGACACCTCGGGGACCAGAGACCTTTACTTGACAGAGACCTTTACAGCGAGGTTTTCTTGACAGAGACCCACTGAGACCTCTACAGAGAGTACACGAGGGACGCGAACCGACAACCTCCCGGATTCATGTGAACCTTTTGATAGCCGAGGTTTCATGTTACCTGGCATATCGCGGTAGGACGGAGGCGATGTTCATCCAGATGACAGTCACCTTCATGTTAAAAGGTCAGGCTCCTCCGTCTTAATTGCCATTCAAATTGATCTGTGTAATTAATTGTATTAAAGCTACATGGATTAATTTTCATATTCACGCTGATATTTTGTCCGTTTCATGTTTGTATGTGATGCACTTTGTGTCAGGTAGCACTGAGCCATGCCAGGCCAGCAGCATGTCTGTGCCAAACCGTTGTCTGGGAGAGTGTTTTATCTGGACCTGCCGTCAAACCGGAGAGCCCAGGCCCTGGAGAACGACATCACACTGCTTGGAGGGGTGAGACACCCTTACTGCTGTCAAATCAGTATAATAACTGTTTATTCACAAGCCTTTTCCTTAGAATAGGTCTTAATCTCAAATCTTAAACGTTTCCTTCTGGAAGGAGTTTGTTTATTTTAAACAAATGATATTGTTACTTATGCTTGTTGTTGTTGTTGTTGTTGTTGTTGTACTGATGCTGGGTGAGCTCAAAAGGGCATTTATTATTACATTCCTTGCAATAATTGCTAGACAGGTCTGTTACTTGATTGACTGAATGTAATGTACGTATTGCAGATCATATTTAATAACATGGTGTCATTTTACTCAAGACGGTTGAGAAGTTCTTCAGTAAGGAAATAAGGTACCTGGTGTCCAACAAGAGGGAGGCCAAGTATGTGGAGCGCCTTAGACGTGAGCTCGCTGTCCCCAGCCCCGATTCGGGACCGAGTTCCCCTTTCCCCCGCCAGACGGTCCACCAGCCCGCCGGAGGCCAGAAGGCTCGTCTCAAATGTGGATCTCAGGGTCAAGTTGATTCTGTGAGTTTGCGTTGTTACGTGAACCAAGAACGTTTTTTAATTGTGGCGCATACATTGCAATACATTGTTCTGATTAAGGCTTTATCAAAGTCTAAACTTGTTGATTTGAAGCTTTAAATACACTGTATTGTTTTTGCAGGTGGCTAAGAGTCGCGGGAAATCTCTGGTGGAGAGAGTGGTTAAAGAGCAGGTGGGTCCCCCGATGCACTAGACATTACTTTGAACTGTAGGCAGGCTTACTATTATAGGATCAAATAGCTCAGTAAGCTTCCATGTGATGCACTTATGTCGCCGATATGTTATTGCAGCACAAAAACTGAAAACGAGAATTTAATTTACGATTAAGTGTTCTTATTGTTGCAAATGCAATCCTTCAGTCTACATACAAATTCAGAATATGTTGCATTAGAACATTTGAGGGCATTATTGGAGTTACATTTATAATGATTTGTAATACTGTATTGCTGTTATATTCAACAGTAGTCCATGTTCTGTCAGTAATCTGCAAAGCTAACTAAAAATAATCACATTGTTTCTTGTATGTGCAGCGAAAATCAGGTGTCTGATTATGCACAATAGGTTGACTGTGTGCTTGTTGTTCACAGGAGAGGATACAAATTAATAAGACCCTATCAGATGCTCTGGAGTGGGGCGTGAAGGTCCTTTACATTGATGGTTAGTTGCACTTAAAATGTTAAACTTATTCTAGTATACAGGCTGACAGCTGACTTGTAGTTTTTGAAGATCATGTTCTGATTTTCCTTGATCTGATTTCAGATGTTATCACATATGTGGAAAAGAGGAAGAAACTGATTATTCCCAGCCAACCTGTTACTAGTGCTGTCAAAAAAAGGGTATGTAGTTGACAGTGAAAACATTGTAGCAAGTAATAAAGCACTGAAGCAAAGTTCTAAAAACAATTCTGAAATCATTTTTTATTAGACGTTTCATTTGTTTTGTAGACTAAACCTGAATCCAAACCTAGACCAGGCTTTCCAAAATCCCAAGGTGAACATTTAACTATCTACTGTGCAATTATTCTGTTTGCGGTCCTACACATTCTTGCTAGGGAAAACGTCTATCACTTTGTTCATTTAAAATTCTTTAACTCCATTTCCAGCCCAACGGATCAATACACCCTTCATAAAGGTTGAGGACACAAGCAGGTGAGAGAATGGGTTAAAATAAACAAATAGTAAATCAATTCAAGTCAAACATAAGCTAGTGTGATGAGACTGAAATATGTTTTGAAAGCTTATTTTTCCCTCTGCAGACACTATCGGCCAATCTATGCTGCCATGTCTAAAATGCCTGAGATCAACATGGCAATTGCTCCTCCTTGCACTCCATTCTGTGGTGATAAAAAGGATCAACATAAAAATGGACACAGGTATGCCGATCCCGTCTCCTTAATCACTAACTACTAAAATAGTTAATGGGTATGCCAATGACAGGGTCAATTTATTTTCCCATGTGAACAATTATTAACTTTTTTCAACAACCTTTATGTTGTTATAATGTAGAAATCCATTTAGTACGCATAAGTACACAGTACTAATGTGTGGTTTCTTGGATGCAGTGAGGAGTGGGGTCATGGCAGAGCCAAGAAGAATCGAGCCAAGAAGCAGGTGGGCTTCTGTGAGTGCTGCATGCTCCAGTACGACAACCTCATCAAGGTAAGTTCAGTTATGACTGAACAGGCAGTCCCATTGTGTGTGTCTGTTTTGTTGTGTCTAGCACACTTGCAGTCTGCAGTAAGTCGAAGCTGAAACTATTGATCCACCCATTGATCCGCCACCATCAGGGCTCCAGACTTACTTTTTCACAGGTAACACTGGTGCCACCTAGCTTTTCATTTAGTAGCACCAAAACAAATTAGGTAGCACCATATATATTTTTTTGTAAACAGGAGTTCCTCTTTAGTGAAGTTGTAGGCGGTGTTAAACTTGATCATTTCTTCATTCTCCGCCGAGCGATTGCTCTCATCTATCCTATTAAATGAGGTGGGGAGGGGCTGGGAGCTTCGTGTGATGCAGCGGTCCCTGCACGTCTTATGCTTTTGGCTTTCGTTGTGTAATTTGAATGACTGCACTTTGAATTGTGTAGATCCATTTACAAAATGTGTCCTGCCTGCAACGGACGGGCCGCATGTCCTGCAGTACACACACACCATGGCTTGTCCCTCATATCGTAACCACGGGAACTGCACCAGCCATTGTTGTTGAAAACTGTACTTTTATTTTTTTTCCCCACTGCCCCCCGCCTTTTTCGCCAACCTGTCACTGTCGTCTTCAGAAGAAGAATCTGAGATTCTTGTCGCTTCCTCTGCTAACCCTTCTCCACCACCACCACCAACAACAGTAGGGGGGCAATGGATCACAAAACTCGCGGTTCGGATCGTGTCACGGTTTTTGAGTCACGGGGCGGATCATTTTCGGATCAACAACAGCAAAAAAGATAACGAGACAAATTTGACTTCAAATAAAATCTTCAAATGTGTAAAAACAAAATAAAGTAAAAAATTTGGTTCTCTATAAATAAAACTTACTTACTGTTGATACGGAGAACCGAGCGAAAAGACTGCAACCAAACATAAATATGACCGCTTCCGGTTCCGGTTCCCGTTCAAAAACAACTTGTTTATTTAGCAGCCGATCCGCGGATCACTTGCGTCCCGAACCGTGAGGGTTGATCCGTACGGATCACGGGAAACCCGTGAACCGTTGCACCACTACAACAGCCTCATTCGTTTCCTCTGGCACATTTTTCATTTTTCGAAAATAATCGACTATCGACCGCTTCATATTGTATCTGCTTTGTTTACTTTTTTGTGCGTGCTGCGTGCGCAGCAAGACTGTGCACGTGTAGTGTGCAGACCATAGACTGTAAAAGGTGCAGACAGACAGGCAGGCAGAGACAGGGAGCGAGAGAGAGTAGTGGACTCGCAGGAATGAGCCAGAAAGTAAGATTTTATTATCAACCACAACCGCGGGAGTGGGGAGAGAAAGAAAAAAAACAAAAAAAGATTTTAATTTTTCAATCGTCCTCCTGCAAGTAGCACCGGAGCGACCTCATTAAATTTTAACTCTCACCTTAAGAAATTAGGTAGGTCGCACTCTGGAGCCCTGGCCACCATTCATTATCGACCATATAACAGTGATCAGCGGATCCCCTTAAAATTGGCAGATTGCAGGAGCTGACCACGTGACTCAAAAAAAGTGTCACCGTCATTACACTAAGTCACTGAGTCCATGTTCTGTGTTTATGCATGAGAAACTGCATATTCTTCCTTTGAATAAACTAAGTTTTTTTATTATCTGAATTGTAGTTTTGGCTCAATTTATTTGTCCGCAACTTGTTTCCAGTTTGTGTGTGCAAAAGTCACTAAATAAACAATAATGAATAATGAGTCAATAATGAATGAAAATTATATATGCTTACTTGATTAACAGTTTCATAGGCTGCAGTTGTCGAACTGAAAGACCTGCCCTGTCACCGTCAATGCAATGGGTGACTTGTGAATAAACAGGAGGCCTGCAGCCTTTAAAGGGCTCTGCGCAGCGCCGCTGGACCCCTCGGCCTGCGCCACGTCACAGGAGGCCAAACGTACACACATTCTCATCATGTATGTTGGCCTTCATGCCTTTACAACAATCCAAAGCTGTAAAATCCATTATATACACACACACGCCTAATAATGACAATGGAACTGGCTCATTGCTTGGACCCAGAAAAGCGGTGCAGTCCTTTCCTCTGCCTTTGCATATACAGGCAAAGCCTATTACAGGAGAAACTATGACATTGCTTATATGTAGGGTCAAATCAGTGTTTGGCAGCCTATGGTGTTAGCCATTATAGCTCCTTGCACGGGGGAGAGTGGCGTCCTGATTCCAATAATCAGAGATCACACTGCCTCCTTCTCCTTTACTGAGGTGGTGGTTTGTTTATTCCATATCTCTACAATGTCCCTTCCATGTCCCTTCCATCCAAAAGTAGTGACACAGTCAGAAAACCGTTGGGCTCCACTCTTCACTGGTCCAAATTAAACTCCATGCTGCTTTGTTCACATGCCGTTGCGTCTGCATACATTTTATTTTTTCTGCTCATCAAAAAATCTGAAAACCTTTGCATCCAGAGATTAAGCTATTGGAAAGAGTCCTGCAGAAACCCTGAAGGAAAAATATCTCTGTAAAGATTTTGATTGAAGATTATCCTTGAGAGTAAACACATGGATTTTCAAAAATATTAATTTGATCACCATTCCTGGTTCTGTTTTTATAATGTTGAATCTATAACATGTATTTGTTTAGGTCGTTTTTGTATACAATATAGTTGAATACACTTCCCTGTACTGATTTCTGATTCCTGTCTTTAGCATGTCCAGAGTGAGAGTCATCGTGCCTTTTCCAAAGGAAATGAGTACTCGGTCCTGGACCGATTAGTCTCCACCATGCATTGTGACTTGGCTCTCTTCAAACCTAAAAACAAGAGGTAACTCAAATCCATGACATTTTCTCCACAAAATATACTGCTGGGTCCGCTCTGACAGACCTACATGTATCCAACTGAGTCCTGCTCATCTTTGGTTTGTTCTGTTCTGTCTTCAGACCAAAGTGCAGCGTCTCCTCCACCGTGGTTGTCCAAGGACCATATTGGGCAGCGCTACACAAGCCCCCAGATGCTTCCGCAACAGAGAGAAGGTGGAAGCCCTACAACCTTTCAACAGCTGCTGGTGGCAGAGAAGCCTCTCATAGACCGGTTATGGAACCCATTCCTGGTTCTGTAAAGGCATTAAGCGGTGGAGAGAGCACCTTGAGGAACCTTGATGGGAGTTCGGCCCAACCTCTACCCCGTCACACATCTCAAACTTGTAGGGCAGACTCTGTTAGAGGCCAGACTGCTGCTCAGTCGCTCCCGACTCCTACCCCTCAGGTAGAACTGGCTCCCCCTAGAGGCAGCTCTCCTGCTGTGGACTCTGCCAGACTCTCCCGGCTCAGTCGGACCAGGGCCAGGGCATTGCCACAGTATCATAAAGAATTCTCTCAAAGTGGATGTTCCTCAAGGACATTCCCTCATTCGCATTCTCTCCAGAAAACGGTGTGCGAGAGCATCCTCGGTTCTCCATCAGAGCGTCCTGAGGAAGAACCACTCTCTCAGGAGCAGGGGAAAAAGACTTGTATCCCAGAGAGTCGGGGGATTGACCTCCCCGATCAAAGACCCTCTACAGTAAGAACAATACAGAGGAAGGTCAAAGTTCAAAAACGGAAAAGGCGGAGAGTGGACATGGGTTCGGGGTGTCGTTACCAGGCCAGCTCAGCATGTGCTGTACCAGATGAGCCCTTACTCGGCCAGCTGTTTCAGTCCAGCGACTCCGTGCACCTTGACTTTCTAGGGTTTGATGATGGAGGAAGGGAAGTCTTTACACCATAGCGTTTGAAACGCAGTTAAAAAAAATACAATTGTTTTTATCTGTGGAAGAACTGTATGTCAACTGTGAAACAAGGGTTAGTGTGGCCGATCTCAAATCGGTGTCAACTGTGACTCACTGCCATTGCATAGACATGACATAGTTGACTGTCTGGGAAAGATTCAAGCATACTAAAGGCAATTAAAATTGATATTTTTTGTGGCTATTTTATAAGGCTGAACCCAGGTGCAGTTCTTCATTCAACTTATAAATGTTCTTGTCTTGAGCTGTTTAATGTATAAAAATCAACTATTGAATACAAAACAGATCACTTATAGGCTTAGAATAGGAATACTTTTGATATTCACAATCTATATGTCCTGTTTGTCTGGGATTTAAATTATCTGTTATTTTTCTGCGAAGGCTTAATCAGGAACACTGCTATAACTTCCTGTTTCACTTGCATTATTTGGCTGTTTATAAACAATTGGGAAAGCATGCCATGCCAAAAGCACTTGCTCATTAGGACGTTGATACATTTTTAATTGTATTTCTCCTTAATCCTCTGCTGCTTTGTACTCTTCCCCGGGTAGCAGTGACTGGGAAATGTACCGCAGCTCCCCGTTGTATATGCGGGTTCGAGCTCAATATAGGCAATGGTTTGCGACATCCCGGTTATAGTCTGACGTCCTGCAGAGGGCTTGTGGATATTCACGTCTTTGGATATCCCCCCAAACCCCTCCCTCCTCTCTGTCTCTCTCTTGGTCTCCCTCTCCTCGCCTCTCTCTACGCTGTGTGTTCCGTGGGTGCTCAGCCATCCTCAAACGCGCTCGCCTTTTCTGTGGGAGAATCAGAGGAGCCCGATGGCCCCCCGCGCCGGAGAGACTGCGCTAACCAGACGCTCCAGCGTGCATCCGCGTCCCAGCCTCCCCGGCGCAGAGCGTTCGTAGCACAGGCAGGAAACTGCGAAGCTTTATTCGGAGCGTAATTTATCTTTTCGTTTTTGCTTCTCGTCGGCTCAACAAGAGGGGAAAGGGGATGATGATGTACTCGACATGGTTGATTTCTCTTTTGTTCATCTATGGATTGATGGATGTCATTCACACCAGAAATGGGGACTCCCGGAATGGTAGGCGAATGATAGATTTAAGATGCTTATTATAGGACGTAGAAAAACAGGCCGTACTGCTGAGATGGGTGAAGGCGAGCGTGAAGAATATCAATGTGCCTTGTTATTAATAGTCGACGCCGTTCAAATATTTAATATGTGCATGCAGTCCATTTTTTATGTTATGAAAGGAATTCTGCCGGTTAGCTTTACGAATAAAATACATAAACAAACCAAAATGATTATCCTCGTTTGGGACGACATTTTAACAATAACAAGACTCCCGAGGTGGAATCGCATTGATTCAGGTGTCCAAACTGAATGGTATCTCCCCCGTCGTGTAGGAAACGCCTTGTCGAGCGCGAAGAGCCTCCGAGACACCAGCCGGTTCGCGGGGAAGGAGGACACGGTGCCGATGCGCCTGGTCTACAGCCGGCTGAATCACAGCCAGATCAGCCACGACCAGCTCACCACCCGGATAAGGGCCACCGGCCCCAGCCCCGCGCAGGTACCCATCCCCTGTTTTTATTGTGGCACAGCACCACGAGGCCTCGGTCTCAGCCGTTACCATGGGAGACGTCTGGATAAATAAATAAAGAATGTTTGTTTTCCTGTTTTTGTTTTTTTACATCCTCCATATTCTTGCGTGTTCCGTCGCATGTGTATAGTTATTTTTATGAGGCTAGATTGACCAATAGGGATGGAGGTGTGCCACCGCGGGATGCCTTTATAAACAATGAGAAGGCCGCGGAGACAAGAACAGATGCCAAATAAAATAATCTGATAGGGCTATCCTATTGTTAACATTCATCTTAGAAAAACATTTGTCATTCGAGAAACAGGGTTAGCCCATCATTGCCACCTTGATTTTGTCACATGATAAATTCGTATCCTCTGGTTAATTGTTCATTTTGAATCCGAAAGGCTATCTGTGGTGATTATGGGAGGCAGCTGCACTAAACTGCTGTAATGCATACTGTGGTCATGGTTAGTCAGGCTAGACCGGTCCTACCAGACTCTCGTACTTCATTTAATTTGCACAGAATCGGACCTTTCTCCATTGACAAACGTTATGGTGTGATCCAGATGCCTCGGACACCAGCCTTCCGAGTTGCAATTGTGACGTCATTCTGTGTGACGTCTTTCTCGGAGCACTAGCGTTCCCGTTCGACTTTGTGATTGTCATGAAGTTGGCTAGTCGTTGTTTATTGTTAGCTACATTAGACTCTTTAGCAAACCCGCTCGAAAACAAACAACACAACTTTACATTGTAGGCTATTGCATACACAGCAAGACCGTGCAATGCATAATTGGTGACCGGAATGAAGTAGCAATGTAATCAGGTGTAAGAGCATTTAAAATCAACATTAAAATGACCTGCGTGGTACAATTACCAAGATGGTAAATCTCTTCACGGGCACAGCCATTTTTGTTGAGAGCGTCATCACTGCTCTCGGTCTACTCTCGGAATTCCGAGAGGTGAAGACGAAAAGGGGGCGTGCCTCAGAGAAATGCCGCAAGAAAGCTGGGAGATTTCCGACTTCCGACTCGGAGGCTGGCGTCCGAGGATTCAGGAACACACCATTAACTAAATTGAAGGCGGGAGTCTGTTGGAGTTTATAACTATTAGATCTGCCTAGTGCCACTCTGGATCTGCCATAACCAATCGCTAACATTTGACTACAACTCAAACTTGCGCACAACCTCAACGTCATAGACCTCTGCAGAAAAAGTCCCGCCTCCGAGCATCACACTTTTTCCATCTAGTTTCGACTGGGTTTTTGGATTGTCGGTGCCGTTATAGTAGTAAACAATTATAAATGATACTTTAATATTATAGAAGTATAATTATATTATACTTATAATATAATTATACTTTAACGGCACCGACAATCCAAAAACCCAGTCGAAACTAGATGGAAAAAGTATTTCAAAATGTGACGCAGCTTTTACTTCTTTGCCACCTATGGTGTTTGTTATGTACGATCATTAAACAAAAACATGTTATTTCCCATAGACATTTGACCGAGGGAACCGGAGCCTCGGTGGCGGGACTTATTCTTCAGAGGTCTATCGTTCTCAGCCAATTAGTCATGAAGGGAAATTTAAATTGAGCGGAAGTACGTAGGCGGGCGGAGCAAGGCTATAGTCAGGCATGATCATACAGGAAACCGCTCTCAAGCAACTGCTCCCATATGGGCCTTTGTGACCCTGCAGTAAGGGTCGATTTGGTTGTTCCAAACGTAAAGCCATTGCAATGTCTGCAGCCAGCAGATTTAAATATTCAATGTCAATTAGTCTCTGGTAATATTCAGAATAAGCAGCTGCTTATGTATGATTATCACAAAATAGGTTCAATCCAATATCAGGGTTTGAATTTTGTGGAGTTTCTTATTCAACCTCCCAGTATCATTTATCTTCAGTTATACTTTTATGTTTTATGTTGCTAGTTTATGGCCAACTGATCAACAACAAATTTAATCAAAAAGTCTTGAAAGGTGTGAAATGCATAATTCATATTCTTTTGTTATTTTACCTATTTTCAGGCTTGTGCAAAAATGACAATATCCATCAAATGGGCGGCTGGAGTCCTGGTAGAAGAGTCACTCAGGGCAGGGGCTTGCTTGTTGTTCAACTAAACAATAGTTATTTTATTTCTGGATTTGTCTCTGCCTCCTTGTCCTCCTGCAATGAAATGCAAGCACTTACAGCTTTATAATTTCATGGGGTGGATGTTGAGTCAGCCTTTTGCATATCGGATAATCAATGAAACAGAAGTCAGCGTTCCTCTGACGGTATGGGCCGAGCTGGGCCGGACTGGGAAATGTGCTATCCCAGATAAATCATTACCGTTAGCAGCTCATACAGATACAAGCAGTCTGGTTACATTTGTCAATGGGTTACACACACACACACACACACACACACACACACACACACACACACACACACACACACACACACACACACACAAACATGCAGATCCTGTGTTGTGATTTAAGATTGGTCTTGAGGGAAGACTGGAGAGCTCCCCTTTTAAAAAGGAGTGAAACCCAGCGTCACCCAGTGATTTGTCATGCAGTGTCTGCCCCATAATGAGGCTGGGCCGTGGGCCGGGCCTGGGGGAGGGTTGGCTCTGGGTAGGCTAAGCTCTGGGACTCCTGGAGACATCCACCGGCACCATGGCAGGGAGTTGATATTGCCCCTGGGCAGTGTAATAAAGCCCCCACCATATGTGTGCATGCAGCGCTCCGTATATATTAAACCCTCCCCCACCCAAACGAATCACACTGTGCATCCCATCATGAAACAACATAATTGACTGTGTGTGTGTTTGTGTGTGTGTGTGTGTACGTGTGTGTGTGTGTGTGTGCGTGTGTGTGTGCATGAGTGTGTGTTTGTATGTCTTCCTCCGGGAGATGGTGGACCACACCAATGAGAAGCTCGTGGTTCCTTAATGTCAGTAGGGGACCTTTATGACATCTGCTCAGGGTTTCTAAACACTGTGCAGGCATCTGTCCTCAGGACGGAAGCCAATCAGGAACAGGAGGGAAAAGCCCAGTTTGAAACAGCCTGGGTGTGCGTTGGTATCCATCTTAACAAGTGCTGTTCTAATCCTGGGGCCTCTCTGATCCGCAGGTGAACCACGTGGCCCAGGCCAGCTTCCAGGTGGACGCCTTCGGGAGGACGTTTATCCTGGATGTGGAACTCAACCAGTGAGTACCGTCTGTCTGTCCCTCTGGCTGTATGTCTGACTGGTATTCTGTCTGTGTGGTTGGCTGTCTGTCTTTATGTCTGCCTATCTGTCTGGCTGGCTGTCCTCACTGTTCTTTGAGTTCTTTATTATTACATCAATAAAGTCCCAAGTTTGCGCATTATTACTAGTCACCACCAGTGAGTAGTGAATAAAGTGACAAAGTTTTATAATAGCTGACCATGGAGGCTTTTAGAACGGACAGGAATGCACATCCATTCTCTTTCCTTTGTGAAGGCCTTTTGGTGGTCTTGTGTGTGTGCAAATGCGTGTGCATGATTTAGAGCTTCATTCATAATAGCCAGTGTTTTACGGTAAAGGCTGCAGCTCTGACCTATCAGGCTCTGATATTGATCACAGTTCTGCTGAAGAAAGAATAGCTTCTCTATTTACCTCTCTCTTTTATCGCTCTGAACCTCTCTCTTTCATTCTCTCTGTTCTTATCTCTCTCTTCACTTCTATCACTCTTCTATCTCTCTTTACTTCTCTGGTCTCTTCTCTCTCTTTACTTCTCTCTCTCTGCTCCCCTCTCTCTAGAAGGGAGAGAGAAGAAGAGAGAAGTCAAGAGAGGGAGAATCTCTTGGTTTCTATGTTTTCTTCTCTCACCCTTCTACTCTCTCTTCTTATGTCCCTCTGCTCTCTCTCTTTACTTCTCTTTTCTTTAATCTCTGCTCTTCCTGTCGTCTGTCCCGTCTGCTCCTCTCTCCAGCTCTGTGCTTCTGTCATCTCTTCTCTCTCTCCCTCTCTTCTAGCTCTCATTCAACTCCAACTTTTCTCTCTTTCAATTTTCTGTATGTATTTACTTCAATTGCCTCATAAGCATTATCTTTTCATAGCAATGTTGAGAGCACATTGCAGTTACATAATCCATCTCTGTGGCACATTGTGTATGCTCACTGCATCGGATTTCATCCTTTCTCATACAAACCTGCACAGGGATAGTTCAATAGCATGCATTAAAACCCCTCAGAACACACATCTAATGTAGGATGTCATAATATAGTGAGCCTGTGAGCCTTAAGCCTTTAGCCTCACTCGCAGCACTTCAACATAGATTCAATATACTTGGTAAGGATTCTACACTGAGCAGTCGGCTGAAACCAATGAAGCATTCTATTCTGTAATGTTACACACACACACACACACACACACACACACACACACACACACACACACACACACACACACACACACACACACACGGATGCATGACTGCACATTGTTATTGCAAGAGGCCTCTCACCATCTCAATTTTAATTCCCATCTCTCTTGGGATAGGATTCCTGACTTGTCTAAAGGGGGTGCGGTAGCATCACTGATTTTCCATTTCAGTTGCCCTTTCCCGAGGAGGAATAGTGATCCTTGGTGCCGGATGGCTTCCTGGATTGAAATGTATAGGGTTCTCCCTCAGTGCTGGGAGAGGTTGTGGTTCAGCCCTCGCTCATGTCTGCGCTACCATCCTGTCATAAAAAAAGCAAAAGTTGCTAACGGTTTCACCCAGTGTCTGTGTGTATGGCTTGTTATGTGTGTGTTGTGTGTGCGTGTCGCCTCTGACTCCGGCACATGTCACTGAAGTGTGTCCGTCTGCGGGAGGGGACCAGGAGGCCTTTGTCCCGGGCCCCTGTCCGCGGGACACGCGGGGCTACAAATTGGAATTCATGGGCTTGGAGTTTGTTGGGCCCGGGTGTGTGTGTGCATGTGTGCACCCGTGTGTGTGTGTGTGTGTTTGTGTGTGTGTGTGTGTTTGTGTGTGTGTGTGTGTGTGTGTGTGTGTGTGTGTGTTGAGATGATGAGGCCTCTTTCTTAAGTATCCACCATCCCCCGCCATGCATACACGTACATCCCCCAACATGACCCTCCCTGCGTATGTTCCATTCAGCCCTGCCCTTGCCTCTCTCTCACCCACCCCTCCCACCTGCCCACACTGAATAATAGATGCTGAGAGATTAAAGGGTTGCTGGCTGAAATGGGAAGAGCGTGTGTGTGTGTGTGTGTGTGTGTGTGTGTGTGTGTGTGTGCGTGTGCGTGCGTGTGCGTGCAAATTCATGTGTTTGCATGTTTGTGTGTCTATGTGTGTCTGTCTCTGGATTTCTCTTTCTACTGTGTTGTGAATGGGAAATGTCAAGTCAGGGTACACACACACATACACACACACACACACACACACACAACCACACCCACACACACACCCACGTGCTCACGGTAATTGGCAGCAATTCAATAATAAATTCAATTCAAAAATAAATATACCCATATATTTATGTTGCCAGTATAAACCCATATCATGAATGAAATATTGATGTGTTAGCTGGACAGATTTGAATGTGATTGGATCGGTGAAAGCGTGGCTTTCTCTCACTAATAAGGCTGTGTGTTCCAGAGCTGATGAACAGGGATTGTGCGTGTGTATAAACACTGCAATGGTCAGATTTACATTTGAAAAGAGGAAACCGTGTTGTTCTGTTTGTTCTCCGTTGATCATTTCCTCCGCATAACTGATGACTCAGCGGTGACTACGCGTGTGTGTGTGTATGTGTATGTGTGTCTGTGGATGTGTGTGTTTGTGTGTGTGTGTGGGAGGCAGAGGGGTGAGAAAC
The DNA here is from genome assembly GCF_031168955.1 of Gadus macrocephalus. Taxonomy (NCBI): domain Eukaryota; kingdom Metazoa; phylum Chordata; class Actinopteri; order Gadiformes; family Gadidae; genus Gadus; species Gadus macrocephalus. The sequence goes on along the minus strand of NC_082387.1, from coordinate 7,196,643 downwards.
ATTGCACGTGTCCATACAATTACCAAGCCCCTCTACGACGCAACGTAACGCAACATAAAGTTTTAATTTCTACAAAACTGGAGAAGTATTTAACTAGCGAGAGTGTGATGACATAACAAACGATGAGAGAGAGCCCCTTGCTCTCCCTGATCTGCTAGCGCAGGCTGTTGTGTCATGACACCGGCCCAGGCAGAAGGTCCTAGCTAGGCCACCGCTAGTTCCAGCATGCAGACACATTGTTTATGCTAATGCTGCTGAGAGTCAATTACCTCAATGACGCTTTCAGAATACGTAATTCATCAAGGATGTGTGTGTGTGTGCGTGTGTGTGTGTGTGTGTGTGTGTGTGTGTGTGTGTGTGTGTGTGTGTGTGTGTGTGTGTGTGTGTGTGTGTGTGTGTGTGTGTGTGTGTGTGTGTGTGTGTGTGTGTGTGTGTGTGTGTGTTGAGAGCAAGTGAGTGTGTACCATGTATGTGTAGTGGGTACAGGGTTTTCTGATATATGTCCTTGAGGAGCATCTTTCTCAACGTGGACATTGAGGACTGAACCCAGTAAGGATGCGAGTTGAACACCCGGCCTTCACTATATGGCCAACAAAATGATAAAATGAAAAGCTCAATGTTTCCGGACACACGAGACCCCGTGTGATTGGACTGTCATCCCTGTGATGTTGCGGGAAGTCTGACACAGAGAGCAGCTGTGTTTGACATTACATTGGTCGTGTGATAATTGAAAGCCTTCCAAGCTTGGATGTAACACGTCTAAAGGCAGGTGGTGAGGCTGCAGTGTGGACAGCTCCTATCCATGGATCACAATGGGCTGTGCTGGACCAGGCGTGTGCGTATGGGTTTATGTGTGTGTGTGTGAGTGTGATGTGCGTTGTTATGTGTGGGTGCATGCAGGGGAGCATCCATATATACCGTCTGGGACCATAATATAACTTACCTGCTTGTCTCACCGTAGAGTCATTCATCATTGTCCCTTCATTCTACCCTTCTCTCTCTCTCTCTCTCTCTCTCTCTCTCTCTCTCTCTCTCTCTCTCTCTCTCTCTCTCTCTCTCTCTCTATCTTCTCGTTTCTCTGGTCCCAGGATAGTAATTTATTGCCGTATGACACGATCTGCTTCACCGGTGACTTAATGGGAAAAAACTGAGCGAGGAAGAATGTTTGAGAGAGAGGTCCCAGTGACAAATAGAAGAGAGAGAGGGAGGGGAGAGAACGAGCTGTAAAAATAAATAGAAAAAGGGAGAAGGAATGAGTATTCCTCTAGGGAGAGAGAGAGAGAGAGAGAGAGAGAGAGAGAGAGAGAGAGAGAGAGAGAGAGAGAGATTGTCCTTCATGCACCCTTGAGTCTCAGCATGGGGATTGGGAATTTGTGGGGAAAAGGCACAAACACAAAGACTGGACAGTGGGTTTCCCATCCTCCTCGCGTCTCGTTCAACCATTATTCTCTCTCCTCCCGAGCAGCCTACCCCCTATGCTGCCCCAGGAGGGGCGGCTCTCCCTGATTCATTTGTCGTGTGGTCAGACACATGCTTTAGCTAGCTCAACATCACCGCCACTGTGGTGCAGTGTGTGTGTGTGTGTGTGTGGCTTGAGGAGACCAGCAGTAGCTTTGTGTGGTTACCAGGTGCTGTGGGGGTGGGGTTCGGCCTGGCGGAGCAGGAACACAGAGGGCAGGGTTAAAGGTCACATTGAGGAGGCAGAGGAGGAAGCAAACAACAACAGCATCAATATTGAAAATGTATTTGAAAAAGTTAAAATCCTCCAGTCCTACAAAATAAATGAGGGCAACAAACAACATTAGATGGTTCCACCTTTTGTGTAACATCCCCGTCACCCTATCAACTAAGAGCGTGTGTCGCTCAGCAAGCTGCCTTCTGTTTGTGGACCATGGGTCACTGAAAGGGGTCTGCAGGCGGGGTCCCGCTCTCTCCCTGGTGCCTGCGTTACCCAGCAGCCCAGGTGTTTGTGTCCGTATGTGCGGGATGCATGATGGAGAGACTCTTCTTAAGCATGCAATTAGGGTCTGAGCCGGCCTTGAAGTCATTAGGCCTAAAAAAAATGTTTGTTTGGTTACGGTTTCCGACCGACCCTGTCAATTTATGTGCGACCCAAATTATTTTATGAGCTTAAAAAAAAAATATATATATATATATATATATATATGTATAATTACGTTTTTGTACAGCACTTCTTCATTCTGTACAAGGATGAGCGAATTTTCTCGTTTGGAAAAAATAAAATAAAAAAATAAAATAAATTCCCTACCTACCCATGACCTCAACTGACAACCAACAGGAACCAAACTATATATTTTTTTAGGCCTTATTATTATTATTATTAGTCGTGCTCTAAATCAAATGAGTAGCTTTGTTGTCTTGTTGTTGTTCTTTGATGGATTTGATGCGGCCGTGTTTGTGTGTGCGTGTGTGTGTGTGTGTGTGTGTGTGTGTGTGTGTGTGTGTGGGGGGGGGGTCTCTGGAAATTGTGTTTGATAAGTGATTGCAGAGCCAATGAATTGCAGCCTGGAGATCTCTAATGAGGCCTCTGTGTGGGACGGGGGAGGAGGCGGAAGGATGGAGGTGAGAGAAGGGAAGAGGGGTGGAGGGGGAGGGCAAGATGACAAGAAAAGGGGAGATGGGGGGCTGGGCAGCTGTGAGCCACTGCCTAAAACCCCATCCACCTTCCTCTGCTCCCTGTCCCTCCCCCACTCTCTGCTTCTTTCTGCTTTACTTTACATCTGTCATCTGTTTTTGGTCATCTTGATACCATGCCCATGTCTCTCTCTCCATTGGCTTGGCGTCTCCACTCCATCATTCATTCACCCCCCCCCCCCCCCCCCCCCCCCCCCCTCCATGCTCTTCAGGGACCCTGACACGTGTCTCTCCCCCTGTGTCCTTGTATCACTGGTTAAATGACAGATCACATATGTAGCAGAAAGTGCATTTTATGATTGCAGTGTTTTGAACAGAAGTTTGTGCTTTGAAATGACTCGGCCTATTTTGCTTAGTTTTCTTAAGTAGGTTTGCTAACAATGCTCTTTCAAAGAACCGTTGGATGGGGGGGGGGGTGGGGGAGGGGGGGGGCAGGAATCTGTCAAAGACCTAACAAAAACACACTCATACACACACACTCTGGCCGTCCAATCCAACCTTTGTGGGTTCTTTCTTACCCGGGTGCTATAGCAATGTCTTTTGACAGAGTACGTGAAGAGAATATCCCTACACTGGGACAGTTGGTTTATGGGTTTGTATCACACACACACACACACACACACACACACACACACACACACACACACACACACACACACACACACACACACACACACACACACACACACACACACACACACACACACACACACACACACACACACACACACAGTAACAAAAAGCCCTCCATACCCCCACAGCCTCTAAGCCTCCCCAGACTCAGTCAGAGCCTCTCCAAAGTCCTGTGGAAAAGGCTGGCTCACGGAGGATCACCACACTGCTACGTTGTTTCCCATAGTCCTCACAAACACGCGTGTGTTTGTGCGTGTGCACATGTGTATGCGTATGTGTATGCGTAGAACAATCTAGGCCTGTGCTGTGAACCACTGTCCTTGAGTTGCTGATGGTATTTCTGGAGGATGTCTGCTAATCCACTCCAGAAAGGCACCTTTCTCTATGTGATTGACAGCTCGATGCCAGCAGACAAGCTAAGCTGTTACCATGGCAATGGTCCAACACTTCTCATTCTGGTACCTTGGGGAAGGAGGAATCTTTTGAAGAAGGGGACAGTTGTGAAAAGCAGCAGTTGAGGGCCATCGTTTGACACACACGATGGGCCCTTGTTCGTTTGCCTTGTGTGAGGCAAACAAATGAGGGGCCGATTGACTAATGGAACCAGGTTAGGCTGCTAGAGAATTATATTATTGTAATATTGCACTATATTCCAGAGAGTGAAGTATAGTTATATCATTGTAATATTGCACTATATTCTAGAAAATGAAGTATAGTTATATCATTGTAATATTGCACTATATTCTAGAGAATGAAGTATAGTTCTATTATTGTAATATTCCACTAAATTCTAGAGAATTAAGTATAGTTCTATCATTGTAATATTGCACTATATTATAGAGGATTAAGTTAGTAATATTATTGTAATATTCAACTATATACTAGAGAAGGAAGTATAGTTGTATTGTAATATTCCACTATATTCTAGATAATGAAGAATAGTTTAATAATTTTAATATTCCACTATATTCTAGAGAAGGAAGTATAGTCATATTATTGTAATGTTCCGCTAAATTCTAGAGAAGGAAGTATAGTTATATTTTTGTAATATTCCGCTAAATTTTAGAAAATGAAGGATAGTTATATTATTGTAATATTCCACTATATTCTAGAGAATGAAGTCAAGTTATATTATTGTAATATTCCACTATATTCTAGAGAATGAAGCATGTATGTGTGAGGAATGCTACCAGTATTCCTGTGGATGTCTGCATCTTGTCTTTTGTCTGTCTATTGACAGTATGTTACTCTCCTCCCACTGGAACCCTTCAAGATAATGTATCAGGCTTTATTCATGTCTTCAGTGGCCTTCATGACTGGAGCTTGCTTTGTGCTGTTGTGTGTTTGTCTGTGTGTGTGTGAGTGAGATTTATGTTGGGGAAGGGGGATGGGTGATGTGGGAGCACCTTGCTCTCGCAAGGCTGACTTTGCGTCTTTGTCTGTCCAATAAATTATTTAAATCCCGGAACAATTAAAGGCAGAAATCTGTTATCAGCGCCCTCCATTAGACGTCCTGGGGTCTGCCGGCCCGGGTTGCTCCCAGGCGGCAAGAGCAGCGCTGCGTGCAGCCAGATAGAGATCACACACACCCTGGATATTAAACACACACCCTGGTCCGCACAAAGAGCAGCGCTGCATGCAGCCAGAGAGAGATCACACACACCCTGGATCTTACACACACACACACCCTGGCCAGGACAATGAGCATCTGGTCTTAAATATATATATTGGTTGTTTTTCTTGATCCATTAATGCAGCAAGGACATGTCTCAATCGCCCTGGCCCGGCGGTTTCTGGATGCTTTAGTTTGGAGGTGGTGTTTGTTTGTAGGGGGTCAGGCCCAGGTGGAGGAGGCAAAGGGAGTCGAAGGGGGGGTCGTAATCACACTGGGGAGGGTGGGAGGAGAGGGGATGGGTGTGAGCTGGCTGATGGCAGAGGGCGAGGGGCAGAAGGTGAGGCCGGGGGGGGGGGGGGGACGTGTCTAGCACATTGCGGCCGCTCTGTCAGAACAAGAGAGGATGCAGACTGAACCCCTCACTTCAGAGGGGGTTCAGAGGGGAGAGCTGCCCTGGACTCTGGGTCCAACGGTGACAAATACAGATAACACAAGAAACAGATAGATTCTGTCTCATTCTGGGATATTCAAATACCATGTCACCAAAAGCACATAACATGCAGTTGAAAAAGCTGCAATATAATTTTTCTAGAGTAATTATGGTTCCCCCCATCTGCATCTCAGTTGCAAACAGGCCCTTTCCATTGAAACGTTTTCCAATTAAAAGGAGAATGATCTATTCCATTTAAATTGAGTTCACTCCCTCCTGCTTACGACCCTTTTTTGGTGGGTGCCAGCAGGAGATCAGAGTTATTGATGAGTCTCTGGGCCAGTGCGGTGACTGGCCGGTTCAGGCCCTGCATCCCATCTTGGTTATAGATTTTGTGTGTCGTTCCTTTCATTCTCTGGGGTACTGCCAATGTAATCTCCATATTTATTTATGGTTAAATCGCTATTCAGAGGGGGGATTGGTTTCAAACATCTGTTCGACACTCACAGTGTCACTGAGTTCTCCTTATGAATAGTGAATGTGGATAGGAACCGTTAAAACTGTTGAAACAACAACTAAAATGTTCCCTTTTTTTCCACATAGACTAAATTAGATATTGACCACGTCGGTTTATTTCTGTTTGAGACAGCAACTCACTGTTTAACGTGAGTGGGTAACTGAAAGTGATCACTTTATATGTGATACAGAATCACATTGTGTGTGTTTGTTTGTGTGTTTGCTTGTATTAATGTCTATGTGTGAGTTGATGTGCGCGCATGTCTCTATGTGTATTGTATGCCTGTGTGTGTGTGAGTGCGAGTGTGTGAGTGTGTGAGTGTGTGCGCGCGCGCGTGTGCGTTGAAAGTAACTCATGCATCTTTGTCTCAAAAAGAGCTTGTGGTGGGCAACTCTGCTGGGGATACTCGGGTCCAGCTCTGCTGAGGAAGCACACCTAATTTACCCCTTAGTGATGTATCATTATCATATATTGCTTCCTTGTCTTTTAGTTCTTAATTGGCTTTCATGGCTTTCTTTCTACTCATGTGGTTGTTTTTGTTAATATCATCCCGTCAATATATATCATTATATATCAACACATTGTACCTCAGCCCGTCCAGCCCCACACACTCTCTATCTGCATCGGTAGGAGAAACAGATGGGCGTACCTAGCTTACTAGCTGCTGAGCTTCAAGGCTGTCTCTGTTGGATTTGTCAGCCTGTGCACTGGAGGATGTCTTCAGGCTGTATTTATGGAGCTGAGCAAATGCATAGACGCTCTGTGCGTACAGTATGGAATCCAATCCTCCTATTTAACACCATTACCATGTGTGAGAGAGAAACAGGATGTCAACGGAGATGGATGCCTGGCCTAACATCTCCTCTCCTTTTCTCCTCTCTCCCCAGTGATCTCCTGTCTTCAAAGTACGTGGAGAGGCATTTGTCGGAAAATGGAAAAGCAGTCATCACCAAGGTAAGACAACGCCATCTCTTCCGCACTGAATGCACACACTAAAGAAACACATTCAACACACAAACTGAACACACCCCCGGCGTCAGCATATTCACAGCCATAAAGTTAAACAAAAGGTCCAGTGTTCTTTGGACCCAGTGGATGTTTGGGTTGTGCCACAGTAAGTGAAAGGGTGACCCCGTTATTGTCTATGTGGTAGAAGCATATCTAAAGGTAAGCTTTCAGGCAGAAAAAAGTGCTATTTGTCAGGAATGGCAGGTTTGCTGAAGGAGCAGATCTGGTTCATTGGGTGAGTACTGCATGACGAGGTTATATCACCATCAGGACACCGCAGGGCGTCCACACTCTGCAGGAAGGCAATTCAATACCCGTCGATATTTTTCTATAAATATATATTCTATTCTTATGAAGCGTGAGTAGAGCGCCGTAAAGTCTAAATTACAAAGACACTAAGGTGCATTGACCATAAGAGGTCTCCCCCTGTCACTTCCCATGCCTGACACTGATTCTGGAGGGTGGCAATATGTTTCTGACCCATCATCTAGAGAGAGATTCCTGCAGAATAATTTAAAATAATGATATCCTTTTATAAATCATAGATGTATACAATCTGTTGGGTTGCAGAAAGTTCCTTAGATAGACCTCCACACTGTTACCAGTAGCCAGCAGTAAACCCCCTAGTGTTTCAATGATCTCTTACATCACTAGTCATCAAGTCACTTGAAAAGCTCATCAGAAGGAAGTCTTAATACAGGTGGAGACGTGACTCAATCCCTTGTAACTTATATAATGTGTTGGCAAAGGTGTGCAGCATTCCACCCTTGCATTACTCCAAGGCCCTCAGGCTCACACCAGACTGTTCATCCATCTTTCCTCTGCATTTGACCCTATTCAGCCACTCTTGCTCCAAGAGAAACTTCTCCGTCATTTTTAACTGGATTTGAACATAGTCTGCTGAATAGCGGACTTTTTGACTGATATGGTGTCCACTAAAATCAGCTTGTCTCAACCACTGGTTCTCCAAAAGGTTGTTGTCTCTCCCCCTCCCTTTACATCGGGGATACAAGTCAATGTCGTCTGCTACTAATAAGATAATAGACTCACAGTAACAGTTGATTCAGTGATTGAAGCGGTCTTGAAGAGCGTCAGGATCATGCCAGAGGTGGATCTCAATGGCTTTTGGTGTGACCAGTCTTCCCTCCATTCAAACGTTTCAAAAACTAAACACATCATATTTTATTTCATCCCAGCCCCAAGCAAACTGTTATTAAAGTTGATGACAACGAGCTGGTGGACAGTTTTATTATAGTTTTCTGCTGTCCTGTTGTTGTTCTTCCTTACTGTCGGCCGCAGATGTTGTGGTTTTCATGTGGTCATTTGCATCACTTGTGAATTTAAGGTAAAACCCTGCCCGCAAAACGATTTCCCCTGCAGAACAAATTAGATTGAACTTGATCCACATTTACATGATCATTTTTTTTACTTTCATTGAATTTGAATACGATTCATATAAAATCCCAGGACTTGGAGCCGTGTCAGAGGTCACATGTTTCATTGGCCAGATTAGTGATGGGATTAAAGGATTTGCTCATCTGAGAGGATTAGCCACAAAATAGAATATTTTTTAGGCCTTATGATTCATGGAGTCTCTCTTTATTGTATATATATATCTATAATATGCAGAGTAATGTGTAGTATGCGTGTGGCTGTTAGGAATGTCATGGCCTCTCTTTACAGGACTGATACACTAGATGTAACTAGAATATATTAAATCCTATTTTTATTTATGTTAAATATGAACTCGGGACTCTGACTTGGCTTGGCGCTCAATGAATTATGTTTGTTTGTTTGCTATGTTTGTTGCTATGTATTTGTAGTTTTGTCACTACTTTTACTGTATTTGAGTGATGATTAATTGTTTGTATGTTCTGATTTTAATTGGACCCCAGGAAGACTAGTCTGCCGCTTCTGCGACAACTAATGGGGATCCACAATAAACAATAAACAATACACTATATTTGTAATTCTATTGAGCACTACATCAACATTGAATATTTAATGTTAAAATAATGTTGCTCAACAACCCAAATGAATGAAACTCAATCACACTATTGTCCATGATTAAAGCTGGAGTAGGCACTATGGAGAGAGCACTCAGACTAAACTAGACTTTGAAGTGTCCAACCGAAAACATCCCACCTCTTCCTTCAGGCCTCCCTCCAAAGCCAGGAAAACAAATGACCAGCTAGCCAGCTCGCTAGCTTTAGCAGTAGGCCTGCGTAGCCTTGTTGAGGACCTGTTTGTCTGTCTGTCTGTCTGTAGGTAGGTAGACAGACAGACAGGTGGGCCATCCCATCATTAAACCAGGATGAATAAAGTGATTGGAAGGGTTTTTTACAGGCCTGCTACAGACCCAGACGTTAATTTTTAGTCAGATGATCAGATTATTTAATTTGTTGATGGCTGTATAATTTTAATAGCATTTTAACAACTAGGACAAAAAATGCTTCTAAACAATATGCTGTACTCTACAATATGCTCAAATTATGTGATTTCAGATTATAATCCTTATTTCTGCATGAACACGCTAACATGCAAAAGTATGGCCTTGTTTGCACTAAGGAAGTCATACGGACACTGCAGGCGACCAGACTGCCCTACTTTATTTACTTAGCGTCTGACCTCAACTTTAAATTATACTTCAGGGTTTTGCTACCAGATTGTTTTTGATGATTAATTACTCCGAGAACTCAGGCGTTTTTAGATACAGCCATATGCTCAAATGGGCCTGATAGAACTCACATCATGCCCACATACACACGCACTGACACACACAGACAGACAGACAGACAGACACACACACACACACACACACACACAAAAACAGACAGACAGACAGACAGACAGACAGACAGACAGACAGACAGACAGACAGACAGCCACACACACACAGACACATTGACACACACTGACACACACAAGCGCACATTTTTTTTATGTTTCCTTACCTCAACGAGAAGTGGAGCAGAATGTTTTGGTAGACAGGACGAGAGATGAGAGACACTTGAATAGTAGAGCACAGCATCACTTATAAATAGCCCTCGCTCTCACTCACCCACTCTGGTTCTTCACTGGGTGTAGCCACTCTGGCTCTTCTACCTGACTGAGCTCTAAGCCTCTAGTCTTCACACTCTAGGCTGTCCTGCTCAGTGTTTGTAGCTAATATAACATGAAGCTATATGTAACATCCTATAGAGCCCTCTGACCTTCCCCTCCTCTGTCTCTGTGTCTGGGACTGTCTGTCTAATTAAAGTCTGTCTATGTCTTAGTGTCTTAGTCTGAATGTGTTTGTGTTTGTATGTGTGTGCGCGTGTCTGTGTGTTTGTGTGTGTGCCTCTAACTTCCTGACTTTCCGCCTATTTCTCTGTCATCCTGCCTGTCTTTCTCTGCACATGTGTCTTTCTGTCTGACAGTCTGTGTGTCTGTGTAATTGTCATTTTGCCTTTCACTCTGTCTGTCTACAGTCTTTGCATCATCTCCCCAGCATTATTGGTGTAGTGTAGTGTAGTGTAGTGTAGTGTAGTGTAGTACTGCATTGTAGTGTAGTGCAGTGTAGTTTAGTGTAGTGTTGTGTTAGTGTAGTGTTGTATTAGTGTAGTGCAGTATTGTATTGTATTGTATTGTATTGTAGTGCATTCATGGCATAGTGTAGTGTAGTGTACTGTTAGTGTAGTGTAGTGTACTGCAGTGTAGTCTGGAGATCTGGTGGGCAGTGTGTAGAGGTAGAAATGGATCCAGTGATCAGATGATAAGAGCAGGCGTCCCGTGGGGAGGATAGCTTCCTGGCTAATGGCTGTTAGCCTGCAGGGAGATGGATCTGGATGAGCACTCAGACACTTAAACATCATGCACATCTATACTCACTCTGTCTGCCCATTCATCATTGCGTGTGTATGTATGTGTATTCATAGTTGTGTGTATGTGTTCATAAGTGTGTGTGTGTGTGTGTGTGTGTGTGTGTGTGTGTGTGTGTGTGTGTGTGTGTGTGTGTGTGTGTGTGTGTGTGTGTGTGTGTGTGTGTGCGTGCGCACACACACTCACATACGAAACCCGAGAGAGATAGACAGAGAAACATTGAGACGCAGCGTGTTGACAAACAACACCCATTCAGGGACATGATTCAACTGAATTTGAGGAAAACACAAAAAAAGTGGATGTGGATGTTTAACTCTGCATGACTTGCGCTATGTTGTGTTTTAAACAGTGTAATACCAAAGACAAAATAGATATACAGACTATACAGAAAACTATTCATTGCTCTGCTCTCTGGACTCATTGACTTCTCATTGAGCGGTGCTAAAGAGGCTGTGGGTAGTTTTGTATGATGTCTGTGGTAGACGTCTCATTAACCTGCTCTACTGGCGCTTGTGTCTGCAGGGCGGGGAGCACTGCTACTACCAGGGGAAGGTCCGCAACGTTCCAGACTCCTTCGTGGCCCTCTCTACCTGCCATGGACTCCAGTAAGTCTATACCCGTGTGTGTGTGTGTGTGTGTGTGTGTGTGTGTGTGTGTGTGTGTGTGTGTGTGTGTGTGTGTGTGTGTGTGTGTGTGTGTGTGTGTGTGTGTGTGTGTGTGTGTGTGTGTGTGTGTGTGTAGGGGTAAGCGTTAGTTTATTTGTGTGCGTGTTTGTGTGCATGCATGCACTTTGGCCCGTGCATTAGTGAGTTTGGATGTGTGTGTGTCTTTGTTTGAGTGTGGATAGGGTTAGGGTGAGTGGGCTTGCACATTAGTCTGTCTGTGTAAAGGTGAGCCTCCATGAGTCCCTGCTCGTCAGTGTGTTTGTGAGTGTGCTTTTGTTTCCACCAGATCTTCTTTCTCCCCACGTCTCACTCCTGAACCTATCTTCCATTTAGCCATTAGGGCCAGTATAATTAGTTTTAGCCAGCCTTCCCTCTATGTATTATACTAGGTCATCACTCCAACACGCCAGCACTGCTCTAAGAGCTGTCCTCAAAACTGAAGCACTCATGTTGTCTCTCTATAATGGACAGATATGGAGATCCTTCTTCTGCTTCCTATAGGTTGAATCAAGGCACACAGTCACACTTGGCTCCCTCTCTCTCTAACACGCACCCGTCCTACGCAAACGCACACTCCCTCTCTGAAGTGTTTTCCTGTGGGATGTTGCTGTTTCTCCCGTTAGTATTTTTAGTTTGTGCTCCAAAGAAGCCACTCTCGCTCAGAGAGATGGGGTCAGAAACAAGGCCTATCTACAAGGTGTGTGTGTGTGTGTGTGTGTGTGTGTGTGTGTGTGTGTGTGTGTGTGTGTGTGTGTGTGTGTGTGTGTGTGTGTGTGTGTGTGTGTGTGTGTGTGTGTGTGTGTGTGTGTGTTTGTGCGTCTATGTGAGTAAGATACATACTCTGCTAAGGTAGTAGGATACATCCTGCATGGCTACACACTGGTGTGACGAGAGATGAATGTCGTAAGTCTTAATGCAATAGTGTTTGGGCATGGAAAAATCCCCAGACATTAGTCAGACATTATAGAGGACACAGAGCCCCCTCAATTCCTCCACACCACTCTAATGGGATCTGCTCAGCCCAATGCTGAGAGGAGAGAGACAGAGAGAGACAGAGAGACAGGCAAGAAGAGCACACGACAGAGAACTAGACAGAGAGAGAGAGAGAGAGCAATAGAGAGCGAGAGAGAGAGAGAGTGATGGAGTGTGTTGAGGAAGGTGTAGAGTGTTTTTATTCCAGTATTTCTATAATGCTGAGTCAGGCATCATATACTTCCTGTTATAGCCACACACACACACACACACACACACACACACACACACACACACACACACACACACACACACACACACACACACACACACACACACACACACACACACACACACACACACACACACACACACACACACACACACACACACACACACACACAAACACACACACCCTACCCATCCTTCCTTCCTTCCATCCATTCCCAATGAAATATTAACAGCCTTAGAAGCCATATTGTACGTAGTAAATGTATATCAGGGCGTATGGAGGCCAATCCATCATATCGGAAAAATAACCTCAACTGCCTGTAAGGGTAGTTATCAGTGTGATACAATACAGAATATTTAAGCATTTACATTTATTAAAAGTACTACCTGTTTGCCAAGTGCATATTCCCTGGCGAATGGCAAGGAGGTCAAAACATAATGTAAACGTGTGTGTGTGTGTGTGTGTGTGTGTGTGTGTGTGTGTGTGTGTGTGTGTGTGTGTGTGTGTGTGTGTGTGTGTGTGTGTGTGTGTGTGTGTGTGTGTGTGTGTGTGGGTGGGTGGGTGGGTGGGTGGGTGGTATTTTCCCTCAGGGCCTGAATGTTTGACCGGAGCAAAATCCTTCAGATTAAGTTAATTGGCAATGCAACACACACACACACACACACACACACACACACACACACACACACACACACACACACACACACACACACACACACACACACACACACACACACCTTGTAGAAACCATGCCGAGATTTTGGAGCCCTTCCAATCAGGTTTTAAATCATGTCACAGCCCTCAGACAGCCTTGCTGAAAGTAACAAATGACCTGCTCCTCACTCTAGACTCACGAGAAAATGCCATTTTGATCTTATTAGACCTCAGTGCCGCCTTTGACACTGTCTACCACAACACCCTCTTGTGTCGCCTAGAGCAGTGGGTTGGTATCAGTAGTACAGCTCTTCAATGGTTTTCCTCTTATCTTATCAATTGATCTTTCAGACAGTTCTCCTCACCCTCTGAGGAAAACTGGACCCAGGGGTCCATTTTAGGCCCAATCCTCTTCTGCCTATACATGCTCCCTCTAGGTAATATAATCAGAAAGCATAACATCTCATTTCACTTTTATGCTGATGACTCGCAATTATATCTTCCTCTCAGATGTGCGGACTCGCTCCAGACCCTCCTTGACTGCCTTGAGGAGGTAAAAGTTTGGATGGGAAGTAACTTCCTCCAACTTAACAATGACAAAACGGAAGTCATTATTTTTGGCCCTTCCAAATCTAAAGCCCCTCGCACGGCCAACCTAGGCATTCTCTCCCCCTACGTCAAACCCCACGCCAGAAACCTTGGTGTCATCTTTGGCTCAAATTTTTGCTTTGACAAGCAAATTTCTGCTGTAGTCAAGAGCCGTTTTTACCAGCTCCGAGTCATTGCTAAAATGAAACCCCATTTATCATTTCACAATGTGGAAAAAGTAATCCACGCACTCATCACATCACGGCTGGATTACTGCAACTCCCTTTACCTAGGACTCCCTCAATCACTCGTCTCTCGGAGCTGTTCCAGAACTCCTCAGCAAGGCTGCTGACTGGATCCAGAAAGCGGGATCATGTAACCCCCATCCTAACATCCCTCCACTGGTTGCCCATCCAGCACAGAATTCTTTTAAAAAACCTATTTAAGGTTTTTAAAGCCCTAAATGGTCTGGCCCTGCCCTACATTACAGAGCTCATCCATCACCACTCAGCTCCCAGATCATGTAGCATGGGTCTCCTGCACGTTCCATGCACTAGATTAAAACAGAGGGGCGACAGAGCGTTTGCTGTGGCTGCCCCTGCCTTTGAAACAAACTGCTGCCTTAAATTAGAGACGCTCATTCCGTCACCATTTTTTAATCTAGGCTCAAAACACACCTCTTCACCCTTGCCTTTCCTCCCCTTTTATGATATGCTGTTATTTTTTATGTTTTTCATGTACTGTCCATGTATGTGGTATGTGTTCTTATGCCTTTTTTGCACCATGTACGGCACTTTGGCCAGTGAAAATGTGCCTTATAAATAAATTGTACTTACCTACTTATTTACTTACACACACACACACACACACACACACACACACACACACACACACACACACACACACACACACACACACACACACACACACACACACACACACACACACACACACACACACACACACACAAACTTTGGCAGGCATGAAGACCACAGACCTTCAGTGTAAGGTTGAACGAGGTACTGATCTCCAAGGTTTAAGAGTGATTGGTAGATGGCAGAGATAGACTGACCTCGGGGATATTTGTTGCCTTTTGTGTCTTTTTAGACATTTTTCATTCTTTAAATGTGTTGGTGTCTCTGATTATATCCAACTTTATTGGTTGGTTTTCTGAATGTAATTGTATTAGAATCAATTATATATTATCTGTATATTCTGTCAATACACAAACATTAATACCAACAGATCCTTTGAAGGGAGCCACTGCAGGTATCATCAGTTTTGGACACTTAAATCCCTGCATGACCTTTAAGTTGTGTTCTATAGTACAATTCTCAGCGGTTTCATTAGTTGACCTTTCCTACCTACAAAGTCGCATCACATCACAGCTCAGAACTACAACCTCCATCTATTGTCAAGTAGGCTGGTGGTAGATCTGAAACAAAAAATAACAAATAAATATTATCATTTGTAGCAGAAAAAATAATATAATGTAACCTAATGTAATACACAATGGGTATAATAATGACATCTGAACCCTCCTACTTCTCTCTCTCTCTCTCTCTCTCTCTCTCTCTCTCTCTCTCTCTCTCTCTCTCTCTCTCTCTCTCTCTCTCTCTCTCTCTCTCTCTCTCTCTCTCTCTCTCTCCAGTGGTATGTTCTTTGATGGGAATCACACCTACATGATTGAGCCTGGAGGACAGAGCAGCACCAGTGTAAGTACTCTTGAACTCAGCTCAAAGGCCGTACCATAATACATTCTCTCTCACTCCCCCCCCACACGCACACACCACTGGAAACCCTCTTAGTAGTCCTATTTTGGACTCCTGGTCGTTCCATCCATCTGTGTTTGCCCCTCACTCTGTCGCACCCCAACGGTTCACTTGTGAAGTCCTGGCGGTGGCACTCTGCCAGAGCGGAAGCAGGGCTCACAGAGGGGAGGTACCGAGGTGTTGTTCAAACCAACCCAGTCAACATAAACATCACCGCTTGTTTACACTCAGGTGTTTTTCTTTCCACTCGTGGAGCTAAGAGACCTGATGCCGAGATTAATTTAGAGGACATACGAGGGAGAGATGAATGGATGCATTGCACGAGAGAGAGAGAGAGAGAGAGAGAGAGAGAGAGAGAGAGAGAGAGAGAGAGAGAGAGAGAGAGAGAGAGAGAGAGAGAGAGAGAGAGAGAGAGAGAGAGAGAGAGAGAGAGAGAGAGAGAGAGAGAGAGAGAGAGAGAGAGAGAGAGAGAGAAGAGTGTCACCTGCATGTGTGCAGGCTCTTATCTACGCTCTCATTAAAACGTCAAGGAGGTACCATGAGAATGACGGATGGGAGAGGGGTCTGAGTGTGTGTCTTTGTGTTTGTGTGTATGTGTACGTGTGCACGCACACGTTACATGCCGTCCTGTTAACAGCAGGATTGGAGCACCGAGCCACCAGAGCAGCGGGATGGAAGGAGATGTGAAGAACCGATACATGAGTTGACGGTGGTAACGGGTGGTTGGGGGCAGGGGGAGGGATTGAGGAGACGGGGGGCAGATACATGGAGGTGATGGTGTTAACGGGAGGGTGGGGGCAGGGGGGGAGGAGAGGGGGGGGCAGATACATGGATGTGACGGTGTTAACGGAAGGGTGGGGGCATGGGGGGGGGAGATGAGGAGCAGATACATGAGGTGATGGTGTTAACGGGAGGGTGGGGGCAGGGGGAGGGATGGAGGACATGTGAGAGTAACTGGAGGAGGAACAGATGAATGGTGACTCAGGAGGAGCAGGAGGAGGTAGAGCACATTGGCTGTAATGTCTCTTCTAAGTGAAGCCATTAGCCATTCGATATTAACAGCACCCTTGATGGTAGCATACTGTCTAATCAATTATTTTTCTATAATGCAGGGTATATATATATATATATATATATATATATATATATATATATATGTTCTCCGGGTTTACAATATTATTTTTTTTTTTTTTTTGGATGTTTAATTTGGCATGAAGACAAGACAGTATTAAAGGGTGACTCTGAGAAGGGACTGGATATGTTGTTTGGCCCAAGCACCACAACCCCATCCTCCACTGTCTCTGCTGCTCTACTGAGAGCCTTGGTTTGATTATCAAAGGGATTGAGAGACAGAATTTTTTAATCATGACAGACAGACAGACAGACAGACAGACAGACAGACAGACAGACAGACAGACAGACAGACAGACAGACAGACAGACAGACAGACAGACACACAGACAGACACACAGACAGACACACAGACAGACAGACAGGCAGACAGACAGACAGACAGACAGACAGACAGACAGACAGACACACAGACACACAGACACACAGACACACAGACAGACAGACACTATACCACAGAAAAGCATGGGCTGAAGTAATTGATTAAATTGGAGCAGATGCTATGCTGAGCATCATTCTCTAATCATGGTTGTGTACCTTGGGGAAGCAGACTAGTATATGACTGTGTGGTCAGGCACCAGAGGCATGTGTGGCTTGGTTTGTTAGATGGGAGAATCCTAGCTCAGTGACAACGCAGCGACATCTTCTCTCCCTCAGGGCCCACTTGGGCCTGTCAGAGTGACGGTACTGACCTGCTAAGACCTGATAGTCCATCCTGATCCTCTTTCTCTCTACTCCCTTCAACACACACACACACACACACACACACACACACACACACACACACACACACACACACACACACACACACACACACACACACCCACCCCACAGTCACTCAGTCAGTCAGTCAGTCAGTCAGTCAGTCAGTCAGTCAGTCAGTCAGTCAGTCAGTCAGTCACTCACTCACTCACTCACTCACTCACTCACTCACTCACTCACTCACTCACTCACTCACTCACTCACTCACTCACTCACTCACTCACTCACTCACTCACTCACTCACTCACTCACTCACTCACTCACTCACTCACTCACTCACTCACTCACACACTCACACACTCACACATGTATTTTACACACTCATACTATTGCCAAAAAGAAAATAGTTTTTGAAGTGTATTCCTCAAGTGCCATCTCTATCCAGCCAATGTTTGCTGAGGGAAAAACAGATAACTCATTGTGGACACTGGTCTAACAACACAGCATACACCTGCCCTTCAGTCTCTAGAAGGTGTGATGCTCCAGGCTCATGATATATTGAGTGCATGTTTGAGACAAAGAGAGAGCAAAACGGGCGGGAGACGGAGTGGGGGGCCTCACTCCTGTGGGCCATATGGACGATCCATCTGCACTGCTTCCACCGGGACGGACAGAAAGTTGTTGTCAACATTAGCATGTCTCTCTCAAAACATGCTTTCATCATGCTTTAGATGCAGTTAAAGGAAGTTTTATAATAAAAGTGAACACTTAACAAAACACACTTAGCAAACACTTTTTGTCGATGTGCAAATCAGAGTGATTCAATCGGACACGTCTATCTTAAGAGAAGAGAGTACTTGTCGTTCTTTGACTTGTAGTTCTCGAGTTAGCTTCGCTTGGGTTGCCTGCTGCAGGGATGTCATCCTGGTGGTTTTGTGGTGGCCAACCGGGGCGCCCGCCCGTTGGCGCCAACCGGGCGCTCGTCACCTGTGCGTGAGCATACCAAGGCTGGGCCTGTGTGTGTCTAGGTGCAGCAGTTACAGCAAGAGTGTTGCTGCATGATGCTGACTTGCATTATGCAGAGTACACCATCTGTTTCCCTCTGTCTCTCGTCCCGCCACCCACCGCAACCTGCCTGCCCCCCAACAGGTTCCCTAACCCGGCTGACTCCCCCCTCCCCCTCCCCCTCCTCCCAACCTAACATTAGCTCTCCATCTAGCAAAGGCTAGCATTTGATTGACAACATACAGCACCTCCCATTCTCTGTGGGCTTTCCTGCTGTGTGTGTGTGTGTGTGTGTGTGTGTGTGTGTGTGTGTGTGTGTGTGTGTGTGTGTGTGTGTGTGTGTGTGTGTGTGTGTGTGTGTGTGTGTGTGTGTGTGTGTGTGTGTGTGTGTGTGTTGGTAGGTGTGTGTGTGTGTGAGCGTTTGCGTGCGCACATGCAGCACAAGCCCAGAGCCTGGCGTCTGGTCAGTTGTGGTCCATCAAGGCCGAGATGAGTGCCCTGGCAGGCGTTGTGGGGGTGGAGGTGGAGGTGGACGGAGTGACGGACGGGGCGGGAGGTCATAGGGTTGAGACGGCAGGCGTTGTGGGGGATGGGGGTTGATGTGGGGGGAGTGATGGAGAAGGAGGGAGGGCAGAGGGTTTAGATGGCCTACACGAGAAGCGGAACGGGGGCTTGGCTCTCCATCGCGGAGGGCTCTGGAAGCAGGATGTGGTTTGGTGACAAGGGGGCAAGTGGTTGGGGAGGGGCTTTCTTTTCCTGGGTTTGACAGCGGGGGTAAGGAAGGGAAGAGGGGGGATGGGGGGAAAAGGGGAGGCTTAAGTGGCTGGGTAGAGACGGGGGGTTCCCTGTGGTCCTCAGCCACCAAAACAAAGCCCGACTCATTCATGCAGACAGATGAAGTAAGAGGGAGGGAGACGCAGAGGCCAGGGAGAGATGGAGGAGAAGAGAAACGCAGAATGAAAGCGGCACTACACCTCCCAATTTTAATTTCATGAGTTGGCCGTCTGTGCATCTGACGAACCATCTCCCATGGCAACCGAGTCCCCGCCCCTTTCCTTTGTACTGAGACATGCTTAGAGCCATCTGGGTTAGGATCTTCAAACCCGTGAGTGTGTTTGTGTTTGGTTGTTCATGTTGTGCGTGCATACAAATGGAGAAAGACATGGATGAATATCACTGGAAGTCCATTTAATAAGTAGTGTTTGTTCTCATATTTGAAAAGGGTCCTATGTTAATATTGTAGGGAATATATCACTTATTTAATTATTTCCCTCCAAGTACCCCACTCCACCTTAAAAAGCAGTTTATTCTATTTGAAATCCATCCAAAACTATAAAAAAAGATTGCCTGTTAATGTTTTATAAAGTGATATATTATATTACTTTACTACAGGAGACTGAGAGTATGGATCTCTTTCTCAATGCTACCGCTATGAAAGACACGCAAAGCCTGCAAACTACACTTGAGATAGAAGAGTTGGCTTCACTGTCCAAACGGATTGTCAGTGCAATATGAAAATAAACCTTTGTTCTATCAACAGATCTCTACACATGGTTTTATATCAGATCACCATCAGGGGTTGATTGAACGTCTAGTGCCAGGGGTTTGTGTCAACCTGTTAGAAGCATTGGGGCCTGTTCCCCGATAATCAAATGGTTTGAAAAGGTTTGTCTCTTTCAGAATCAATGTAAAGGTGAAGCTGACCAGCTGAACTCATTCACCCTCAACAGTTCAGTATCGTGTGGCGCAGTCAAAAAAATTATTAATCTTCAGACAATTCAATTGACTTTAATTAATCAAGACATTAATTATCGGTATGAAAGAACAGCAGATTTGTTAGCAAAGACATAAACCAATTGCTGGTATGGCTTTCTATTAGTGATTTTTGACCACCGTAATGGCATTAATAGGAAACAATGACATGTAACTGATACAAGTCTTACACAGGGATCCTAACATAAGGCACCGCTTTAGTGTTGGTATGTGCATTCTTTGCTATGTTATACTAGACAGAAAACTATAACTCCACAGTCAACAACATCTTGTGATCCATCCAATCCACATCCGCATCTTTAGTACATTGTGAGTAAAACTAAAATGTTATTTTAGACATGATCAAGACAATGATATGATCTTTAGCAGGTCATCCTTCAGAAGTCACTCAGGAAAGTCGTTCTTCACTTGGCCATTTTAAGGGGGAAAAAGTTACAGTAGTGCTACAGGCGCAATAGAAAGTACAAAAATGACAGTTACTGTATAAACATCATCATAAAAAATAAAAAAGGTTTTACAAAAGTAAAAGAAAAGGCCACCGTTAGAGCTAGTGAACGTACGACCCTAACCTGTACAAGACCCCTGCTGCGCCTTAACCTTCAAATGGTACCCCAGCCTGAGACCGGGCTCCGTCCCGGGGACACAATGACCTTCATCACTTGGTGGAAGCTTTTACACAGCTCTTCAGCTCCCATCCATAATGCATCAACATGGAATTTCTATATACAATTGGAGTGGCAGCATGTCTTCTTCAATGTTTATTTTTTTAGTGTGACAGAACAGGAATGTCAATCTCTATGGCGGACATCCTGGAGCGTGAGGAGTACCGCTGGCCTGCGTGGCTGGAGGGGGCGTAGCCCTGGGAGGGGGCGTAGCCCTGGGAGGGGGCGTAGCCCTGGGAGGGGGCGTAGCTCTGAGACGCCGCGTAGCTCTGTGCGGGGGCGTAGCTGTAGGCCTGGGCGCCGCCCACCTCGGACCCATAAGCGTCTGGGGCAGACATCTGGGTCATGTAGACCTGGGGCGGGACAGGGCCAGGGACCGCCACCCCCTGCGCGTAGCCCTGCGACCCTGGTGCGTACGGCTGGCCGTCCATGACGGCAGGCATGTAGGTGTGAGGGGGGAATGCCTGGGGGCCGTAGACGGGCGAGGGGGGGTAGCCGTTTGCGGTGAGGGCCTGAATTGAGAGGGAGTTGGGCACCGGCGGCAGCGGCAGCCAGAAGGGCGAGGGCAGCTTCTTACACATGCAGTACCACATGAACATCATCAGGGAGGCCAGCATCAGTCCGCCGGCGCAGCCGATGGCGACGTACACGGCAAAGCCGTCGGCGAAGATGTTCTCGTAGCGCCGGTTCATCTCCTTGGTGCGGAACAGGAACCACACCGAGGGCGCCATGGCGACGGCTCCGCCCAGGAAGAGGAACAGCCCGGCCACCAGGTGGCAGCCGGGGCTGTTGACCAAGCAGCGGGCCGTCTTAATGTCCGGCTCCGGCTTGTCCGAGCAGCAGCAGGTCTTGCAGAGCCCGCCCATACTCAGCAGCAGGGCCATGGTGCCGAACAGCAGGCCCATGGGCAGGCCGAACTGCAGGAGCCTCAGGTCCAGCTGGTCCACCTTGGAGTACCACTGGAGAACACACAGGACACACACCGCTCAGTACTGTCCGGACCACTATGCAGATGTCCGGACTGCTGTCGCTCACCAGCTTCTGCAAAAGACTCACCTGTTCAGAGTTCACCTAGCCTCTGCATAGCCACCCTGTCCCACCACTCCTACTTATTGTATGTTGTACGTTCCTGGCACTTAATGTACGCACTCATTGTATGTCGTATTTAGTTATAGTGCTTAGTTGTGTAGCACGTTACCCAAGCTATCTTTGCTGTATACAGGGAATGGGTTAACCTAACGATTGTAAGTGATTTGCACTTGGTTCTATGAACCTCCTTACTGTAACGACAGTGGTATATTGTTTCACTTTCTTCTCACAAATGTACTTATGCAAGTCGCTTTGGATAAAATCATCTGCTCAATGTCCTATATTTAAATGACAACTAGCAGCCAGTCCGTCCAAAGAGAGTGAACATGGAATTCGGATACATGTCATTGAGGAGCAGGTAGGGGTTCTGCATCTTGGTCAAGAATGCTTCAGGTCGTTTGGGGATATTGAGGATCGAACCGAGCATGCGGAAAGGACTTGTTTTAAGGGAGGTGTTTCTCCATACCTCTGAGTCATAGAAGTAACAGCCCGAGTAGCCGTCCTGCTTCACACACTTGGCCCACAGTCCGTCGTACACACTGACATTCTTGGCGTTGCGGTTGAAGGTGACAAGCCTGGTGACGCGCCACTGAGGGATTAGGGCCGCGATGGCCATCCCAACCACTGACACCAAGGCCAGGATGAAGGAGAAGGCATTGGTGGCATGGATGTCCCGGCACGACATGGTCAACTCAGACAGGCGATTAGGTCACCGCAAATCACTGTTGTTCATGTGGAGGAGAGAGGCACAAGGAGAGAAGTTATAGTTAGAACAAGAGAACACCGGTGCGAAATACGACAGATTACCAATCCAAAGAAATATCCTTCTGAAGTAGAAAATGTGTGAGAAACATTTTTAAACCAATATTCACGTTCCAAAAAGGGGAGCAGATTAAACATTACAGCTCAATAAAAAATATTTTTTAAAGTAATTTTTCAAGTAAATTACTAAACAGTAAACCAACCTTCCCATACGACACCCAACAGGTTTCTTGAAATGCTCTCATTAACTGAAGTTGGCCAACTCTGCCACACACTGACCTGGCTATGGGCAGCACCCCTATCAGTATAGTCACTGAAGCATAGTTGACCCACTATCTACTCTCCCACGGAAACAATGCTCTCCCTTTATGGGGGATCCAGGAGAAAGAACCACTATGTTTGGCCATGACACAACTCAATGGTCTAAACTAAAGTACATTACGCTGCACACACAAACAATACTATTGATTTACCAACCCGAAGGGGTGAAATCTTCGGCCATTACCACAGTGGAGACAGTGTCGCTCCTGTCAACCATGTACATCGATCCAGTAACTCTGGGGTTTGAGTGTGTATACTTTACACTACACCTCAGTACTTATTATATCTTATTACCATTGTCTTAGTTTCTCTTATTATTACTAACTTTATTATAATTTATTATTGTGATCTATGCTTCTACCTATTTTTTTACATGTTTTAATTTGTACTTATCTTTATTTACTCTATCTTGTATTGTTGCCGCTATGTGGCTGTTGAGAAACGAAGCCTAATAATTGTACTTTTATGTATAATAAGATGTAATCAAAGTAACTCTGATTCTGATAATGTTCAGACACTTCCTGTCCGCACAACAACAGAGCAGACGTAATGTCGGGTCTCCACATTTCCTGAGATTAGCAATCGATAATTACCAAAGCCTCTGTGATCCAAATGCTTTATTCACCCAACATAGTGATCTTGTTGAAGTCTCAGGTCGGGCTGTTGTGGTACAACAAGCTAATGCTAACGTTGACTAGCCCAACCTGATGATGTGCGAACTCCAGTTAATACACTGACGCCCTGACCGAGTGATCACCACACAAGTCACACAAATACTTGGAAGATACATTACCTTTGAGTTTCAACGATTGAAATTACTTTAGCAAGAACCTGGATTAATTTTTGCTCGTTTTTCATGAGCGAAGAAACGAACGAAGCCTCCGTAGCCCGCCGAGACCCACAGCGACACACGGGATGTGGACGGTGGACCGCTGGCCTGCCATGTGCGCAGGCGCGGGGGTGTTGAACATATTTTTGTTAGTAAAATGTGATTAGGATAATTATTGTTTCCACGTGTACGACTGTACATTATTAATGAATGGTTGCTTCTACATATTTATGTTTCTTTTAAGGGAGATGTACAAATCCACTTGATCTACAAATCTGCTGGACAGGAGGGACTGGTTGATCTCCTCAATGGTGAGATGGGAAACAATAAGTATACGTTACCTAATGCATTAGGTAACTAAAAACAATACTATTAATTAACCAAACCAAATGAATAATACCTAGGTTACTAATACATATATTGTGGAAAATAACTAAAAACATCCAAATAAAATAAAATAGAAAATAATAAAGGTCAGCAGATTATTATACATTAAAATATATCAAAGATTGTCTCTTGTTTTCTAGGTGATCTTCCAGAGCCCCCCTTTCCCAGTCCTCCGTTTCCAGGGTCCAGGACTGGACAAAGAAGAAGGAAGAGACAGGTATAGCACCAAGTGTGTGTGCGTGCGTGTGCGTGTGTGTGTGTGTGTGTGTGTGTGTGTGTGTGAGAGTGAGAGAGTGCGTTATTCCTGTATGAGTGTGTGTGTGTGTGTGTGTGTGTGTGTGTGTGTGTGTGTGTGTGTGTTGGATAAAGAGACAGGGAAGATAAGGATGAAGTATAATTATGGTGTGCATGCTATTTGCCTCAAAGTTAATTATTCTCTTTCCCGCCTTTATGCGCACTGTTAATTGAGTGCTCTAAAAACCACGGAGGCTAGCTTCACCTCTGCCACCTCCCAAAGAAACACTTCCAGTATTCCCCTTAAATAGGGAGGGACATCAAATATCGACAACTTGAGTGAAGGCTTTGGTTCTAAGGGGCATAGCCAGACTACAGGGGGAGCGTTAGGAGACTTAGATTCTCAGGGACATTGCTTTAGGACACTTTGGTTCTCAGGGACAAAGCATTAGGACACCTTGGTTCTAAGGGACATAGCGTTAGGACACTTTGGTTCTAAGGGACATAGCGTTAGGAGACTTTGGTTCTAAGGGACATAACGTTAGGAGACTTTGGTTCTCAGGGTTCTAAGGGACATAGCGTTAGGACACCTTGGTTCTCAGCCTTAGAACCAAAGTTACCTAACGCTATGTCCCTTAGAATCTAAGGGACATAGCGTTAGGACACTTTGGTTCTGAAGGACATAGCTTTAGGACACTTTGGTTCTCAGGTACAAAGCATTAGGACACTTTGGTTCTCAGGGACATAGCGTTAGGACCCTTTGGTTCTAAGGGACATAGCGTTAGGATACTTTGGTTCTAAGGGACATAGCGGTAGGACACTTTGGTTCTAAAGGACATAGCGTTAGGACACTTTGGTTCTAAGGGACATAGCGTTTGGACCCTTTTTTTTCTAAGGGACATAGCGTTTGGACCCTTTGGTTCTAAGGGACATAGCGTTAGGAGACTTTGGTTCTAAGGGACATAGCGTTTGGACCCTTTGGTTCTAAAGGAGATAGCGTTAGGAGACTTTGGTTCTAAGGGACATGGCCAGGATACAGGATAGCATTAGGACACTTTGGTTCTGTGAATCTACTTTTTAATCCCCTGTCTATAAGGTTGGTCTGTGACGTTTTAGGCACAAATGTGTCATTTGAAGATATTTTTACTGTCATCTGCAATATCCGCAAGGGAATCTGTCTGCCTTCATGTGTTATTCATGATGTGTCTTTAAGCTCATGGACTGGTCTGTGTGCTTCTAGGCCCCTCGTGAGCAGCGCAGTGTGGAAGAGGAGACCAAATACATTGAGTTGATGGTGATTAATGACCATCTCATGGTAAGTATCCTTGTTCATATCATTTTGGTATTTGGTTCAGCAACGATATTGGTAATTTGATTGTACAGTTGCAATCTATTATTTCAAAACAGCACCGACTTTATACATACTAGGATAACTTAATTAGTACCCATGGTAAAAAACGTTTATCATCCATTACCGGAAGTAATGTCTCTATGACACTAAAGTGTCTTTTTAGTGTGTGACTTGGTGACCACATTCTAAAAGGCCTGTTCTAAGGGATCATATATATGAGAAGGCTTTTTATTGTATATGTTGTATAATAACGTGTACTCTTTCTACTTTCAGTATAAGAAGCATCGTCTTTCTGTTGGACAGACAAATAACTATGCAAAGTCAGTGGTCAACATGGCTGACATGGTAAGATTTCATCGATCCGGGTTCTTGGAAAGCCTACCACAAGCACTCAGCCCTCACTAAATGTACAGGATGTACACTGTATATGTGGAGGACTTATCATTACATCCCCCTAGCTCCACGTATACCACAGCAAAACAAACACAATGCTAATTATTGTCATACTGACATTATCTGTTGTGTGGTGCTCTGTCTGCGGGGCGGCTGAAACCCGATAAGGCGAAAGAGGATTGCCTGTGAAAGTTGAGGTTATATATATATTGTCCTTGAAAATCGGGCGATGATATTGAAACAAGCAGGGGGTCATGATGAGAATGAGCTCTATTGATTCTGATACGGAAATATAGACCTGCCTCGTCTCCCCATGTTACCCAGCCTGTTACACATGAAACAAATATATTCATACATTACCTCAGTTTCCTCTATTTATTACAGATCTTTAGCAAGAGCAGACAGAGGAGTGCTGTTTTAGCCTCTCTGGTGTGTCTGGAGGCTCTTGGTTTCAGCCTACCCAGAGAGAAGTGTCTGCTGCCCTTTCCTCTCCTGTTTGTCTGGCCGGGAAGCCTAATTGATTTTGATCCTATTAAATCAAACCCAATCTTTGAGCGTGCCTCTGAGCTCATAGCGCCGGTTCTGACTCTGTCTGGCCTTCCTCGATGTTCTACTGCCCTTTTATAGGGATGACAAGTTGTTGTAATACAAGTGTTATCAAGATGCGCTTCCAGCTGATGTTGGGAAGATTCAAGAGTTGTAAAGAGAGGGAGCAGAAAAGAGCTGAAGAGAGCAATATCTTGAAACTAAATAACCCAAAAAAACATCCCCTCACTCATGTTTGTCTGCCATTGAAAAACGTTGCATAAACCTGTGATTTATTAATTCACTAATAGGTGAAGAATGGCTTTATTTAAAAGATAGGTCTTGAACCTTACCTAGAGGACCTTGAGGATATGTACGTGTATAAGATTGAAATTATGTATATGATAATACATCTGTACTGTTGACGCTAGCTCTGTAACACAGGGACTGGGTTGAACATTTTGTTTTTAACACACAGTCGTTTTGTTTGCTGATAAACTGTCTAAATTGGTCCTCTTCCAGCTCTTCAAGGAACAGCTAAACACACGCATAGTACTGGTTGCCATGGAAACATGGGCCGCTGACAACCGGTTCAACATCGACGACGACCCCATGGTGACCCTCAAGGAGTTCATGAAGTACCGCCGAGACTTCATCAAAGAGAAGTGTGACTCGGTGCACCTTTTCTCGTGAGTATTACTTATCACACTAATGAGCTTATGAAACAGTTCGGGAAGACATAGGATTCAAACGGTGCATCAAGGATCACATGAGGACAAAAGCCAAGCTGTTGTTCTGTTTCAGTGGGAACCGTTTCCATAGCAGCTGGGGCGGAGCTTCATATATGGGCGGAGTTTGCTCCCTTACTAAAGGAGGCGGAGTCAATGAGGTGAGCCCAGCGTCCCACGAGAATGATTACATTGTTTATTCTCATGGGAAAGATATGCACACAGGCCTCCATACTGACTGTAATGCACTGATGTGGTGATGTTTGAGGTTATGTGAAGGCAAAAATACACTGCTTTGCTTTATCTCTACCCTTCTCCCTCCTTCTTTCTTTAGTATGGGAAAACAGACGAGATGTCTATCACCCTCGCCCAGTCTCTGGGACAGAACATTGGAATCTTCTCGGACAAGAAGAGGATTCTGAACGGTAGTTAAATATTGATTCATCTGTCTGGCGCCTCCCACATACACACTCCTTTACAGCCAACATTGCTCATGAAAATATCTATTTTGTGTGTGTGTGTGTCCATGCGCATGTGCTTGTGTGTGTCTGTGTGTGTGTGTGTGTGGGGGGGGGGGGGTATCATGTGTGTTTGTGTGTGCGTGTGTGTGTGTGTGTGTGGGAGGGGATCTTCACGTGTGTGTATGTGTGTTTATGTGTGTGTGTGTGTGTGCTTCTGTGTCTGTCTGTGTGTGTGTGTGTGTGTGTGTGTGTGTGTGTGTGTGTGTGTGTGTGTGTGTGTGTGTGTGTGTGTGTGTGTGTGTGTGTGTGTGTGTGTGTGTGTGTGTGTGTGTATGTGTACTTTGCAGGCGAGTGTAAATGTGAAGACCGCTGGTCAGGCTGCATCATGGATGATGTTGGGTAAGCTTCTTCTGAACTCCTCTCCTATGTTCTTATGTTGGTGCGATAATAATCAGTGTTTCCTTAATGAATCCCTAACATAATGGTTGAAGGTGGTTCTACGGTAGGACAGGGGTCCACATTGTACATGTGTTCTTGCTGGCCAAAACACTGTTTGATTGACAGTAACTGGTGAAGACCAGTTATTCCTATGCAAGTGGCATCGTAACATATATTTAGTTATATTTTGATCAAGAATGTTCATAGAATGAAGATATTATACATTTAAATCATTAAAATATTATATAACCCTAACCCTATGAATATATATTACATAATTTATTTTTTAATGATTCCCAGTCAATATTCAAATAATTATGGACTAGTTCAATCTATATCGTCACAGATCTCTGATAATTGAGAGTATTTACTTTGCTTCAGTCACCAGTAGATGTCAGTAGAGTCTGGTTTTAAACCACATTGTCCAGGGCCCATATTTCAGTCACTAAGAATGTTACCACTAGATGTCACTTGACTCTTGCTTATATTGTGTTGGTACAGTAGTGTTGAATGCTATTAGGTTTTTTTCAGGAAGTATTAACAGTAATTTTATGTTTTTCTGTCATGGTACAAAACACATGTGCCAGTGCTTGTGTGCCAGTGTGTGCATCAGGATGGTATTACTTGTGTGATGTCCTCAGTCTCTGTGTGACTGGGCTCTAAGAGAGTGTCTGTTTACGTTTCTTCTTAAATACCTCCCCTGTTTCCCTGAATCCCAAATGGGACAGCAGGTGAGCAGAAGCTTGGCTAGAATGCTGCTCATGCTCTTTCAACCAACTGGCTGCCGCAGAAGGGTTGTCAATCATCACAACTCTTCCCTCCTCATCCAATACCATTACAGCCTCTGTGGCCCAATGTCCCGCCCTTAGAATCATCTCCAATTCAATTGATATGAACAAATACAGTCTGATTGGCCCTTTTAAATTCTGGTTGTATTTTTCATGATCAATTTTTCTACTTATGTTTTAAGTATATTATTGTTTAGTTTTGGTGTGTTTAGCCACTCGATCAACAACAAGATACAGTCTGCAATGTCATTCTCATCTTAGACACATCTATTGTCTCTATATCCTGCACAGTTCCGACTCCATGTACTATTTGGTTACCATAGTTACGATGACCCTTTTGTCCAAAAATGGCCATGGCCTTAATAAGGATATTATTATGAATTAGGTCAATGGTATTTCAGACACTTGTATTCAACAAGAAGACCTCATCTCCATCCTGCTAATTGGTGGTCATTTAATTATTGTTTATTTTTTTATGAGCAAGTGCATGTATAATCAACTAAACTATCCACAGATTTCTTTCACAGGGTTTATATTCAGAAAGATTGTGTGCTTATGTGTGCGTGTTTGTGTGTGTCTCTGTTTTTCCTAGCTTGCAAGCATGTGTGTGTATATTGGCTTATAATGGACATAGATCTTAAATATATCTGCCCAACTAAGCCTGCTCTAATTTGGCAGATGGTACCCCCAAACAATCAATAACCACAGGAGCAGGAATGAATGAATCGAGTCAGGATGTTGAGGTTCTCTTTCCATGGTTTATGGGTTTTCTTTTATGTCATTTATTCCTACTTTGCTTTGATTTAAATTTGTGAGAATTTTCATTTTTTCCATTGGAAAATATTGGGCTTCACTGGAAAATCATATAAATATACATTTTAAAGGGCAATAATATTGGGACTTTTATTAAATAATATTAAAATAAAATAAAAAATGTAATAAAGTTAACATTTATACTGCAACAAACCTTACAAAAGCATGTCTTTACCCTTTAAAATGTATATTTGAAGAAGGCTGGTGTGTTGTTCTGATTGCAACTGTACTGATGATGATAATGTGAACCTACATAATTACTATTCTTGTGCCCACTTTACCATTTGCCCACACATTGCCTCTTATTTTATTAAACAAATGATTCAATATTGCAATAAAATAGAGAGGCGGGAGGGGGGGGGGGTATTATCATTACAAGGTTTTGGGAAGGTTGACCTAAAAAAACAGATTATGTCCTAATGACCTCAAATTACATTCTAAAATGTTCCTGGACATCCTTGCAAAATATTGCAGTGCACTCCCCCCAAAGGCAACATGGCCTACCATCGTCACTCAGCCACATCGCATTGTTCTCGAATCATACTCACTAAAAAAGATGGAAGAAGCCAGGCTGCTCACCCTCTCTGGCAGTGCGGCGAGAAAGCCTGTGTGTTATTGCATTGTGTCTCTCCCTGCGACACTGATCTGCTTCCGGTCCGCCGTCCAGTCCAAGATAGAGAGGCGGAACTGATCCTCTGTGGGATCGTAGCGCTGATGCTGGAACCTGAGGCTTTAGGATAGAAACCACGAATAGCATTCAGATCAAATTCAATATGTTTCATTGGAAGAGACTTCCCCTCATGGGGCTCTCTGTAGGGCTCCTGCTGCTGCTTGCCTTCCTGCTCAGGCTTCTCATCCACTGTGAGGTCCGGGCAGGAAAAGTGAACAGCATTTGAAAGGATAGACTAAGGAATGCAATAACAGTTCAATCCATTACATTCAAAACATTCTGAGGGGATGCAATGAAAATAATTAATTTTTCATTTCATTTTGCATTTAGCAATGCAAAGACTCTCCTCACTCTCAAGAACACACACACACACACACACACACACACACACACACACACGCACACGCACACGCACACAAATACAAACACAGTAGCATTACACTTCTGTCTGGTTCTTATAGGAGCTCATCCTAACTGTGAGTATGGTTTGAAAAACCTAACGGAAATGAAAAAATGACAAAGAAGTTACTGTTTTGTCTTTGTATTGTCTTTGTATTGTGACTTTTTTAGGAACAGTTAAGATGATGTGATTTGTTTTGTGATACTTAACACTGACTGCTATTCATTCTTAAAATATCAGTTTCACAATGTTTTTACACAGGATCAGTGTCCACGCGTGGTTGATTTTAACTTAGGGTTGGCCAAATTATCCACATTATCATGAGGGTGGAGATAATGATGTGGATGTGGTGTTACAGTGGAACCTCATATAACTGTTCAGTGGTTGTGTTGGACAGCTTCTACCTCCCGAAGAAGTTCTCTGAGTGCAACGTGGAGGAGTTCCACAACTTCCTTAACAGTGGGGGAGGAGCCTGTCTCTTCAACAAGCCCCTGAAGGTTTTTACACGCGCACACATTCACGCACACAGGCATACACAAATGCACGTACTCAACCAGGCACACACAAACACACACAGGCATACGCAAACGCATGTACACACCGAGGCACACACAAACACACATGCATCCAGGTACACAAAAACGTAGGCACAAACGCAGGCACACTTAAACGCAGGGGTGCACCCAGGCTCATACAAACGCATCCACACACAAGGCACACACACGGGCACAAACACAGAGACACACACAAACACACACTTAATCCTATCCACCATGTGTGAGTTAGTTAATTGATTGCTAACATGGCACTTCCCCTCCCAGCTCCTGGACCCTCCAGAATGCGGTAATGGCTTTGTGGAACCAGGGGAGGAGTGTGACTGTGGAAGCCCAGTGGTGAGTAGAGAGCAGCTAGCTATGCTACCCATAAGATGCTATCATAGAACAGCCTTGGACCAGTCTTTTACTTCAGGTGTGACACTAAGTTGTCATCACGACCTTCCGCGGACCACCTCAGATGCAAACGGTTAAATTAAATGTATACACATGCAGTGGCTGAGTAAAGAGTGCCAGCGCATCGTTTATACACATTATTACTGCAACCGGACCTGGAAAAAAAAGGTGAGCTGCTCCCATTGTGTATGTTTAGCAAACACAAAGAAATACGAAACATCAAGGGTCAACATTACAATGGAAAACATATGATGAAACAAAGTGTTACTTTTCTTGAAATACTAACAAGCCATGATACCTTGTTTTAAAAACAATATTTACAATATATCCTTATATATTTTATATATTCTTGGGAATGTGTCTATTTCAAGAATATAATCCCACATATCACCTGCAGTACTCTCACTTACCACCAGATGTATGCGTAGCACAGGCCGAAAAATACCGCTGTGGACTACAGGGAAACTCAGACTTTACCTTAACTTAAGTAGATGTTCTAATAATAAAGGACCAACACTGTTTGAAGTACTGTGTATCCTGTCGTTTTCATCCAGGAGTGTGCCAAGGAAGGGGAGAACTGTTGCAACAGGTGCACCCTGACTCAGGGCTCCAAGTGCAGTAATGGGCTGTGCTGCAGCAGCTGCCAGGTGGGCTTCACACGAGTAGCAGGGGGAGGAGGACGTGTTATACATGACCCTGTTCTCGCTCTCTCCCTCCTTTGTTTAACATAATCTACTGTCCTCTGTCGACGATGTCCACCGTAGATGGAGTTCATGGGTGTGGTATGCAGAGAGGCAGTGAACAACTGTGACATCCCAGAGAATTGCACGGGTAACTCCAGCCAGGTGGGTGTGACCATATGCACACACAGAGTACACTGAAGCCATTTCTCCATCAGCGTTCTTGTCTGTACCTCAGACAAGTCAACATAAGTCGCAGACTTTTGTTCCATCCAAGATGGAACAAGGAGCATGGAGCCTAGCACCTAGTACGAGTACTCACCTAATGCCCGGCTGGCTGCTTGCTTTGCCCAGAGGATGCATCAGGAGGTCACTTGTTAAAGGAGACCTATTATGCTTTTTCGACTTTTATGACCTATAAACGTTGTTATAATGATTGAGAGTCATGTTTAACCATACTAAAGTGTCAAATAATGACGTACATGCATTTTGACGTATTCCCAGCTGAAAGTCAGGGGTGGCTGTGCAGAGCGCTAAACACTCGGGACAGCGTTTGCATGTTCACATTTCCGGGAAATCATCTACGTAGATGCACTCCTGCCGTGCCCCCATATGCCTGGTCAAATCTGCCCGCGCGGGCGCGCTTCAAGGAAGGTAACCAATCACAACGGAGTTGGGTTGGCAGGAGGGGGGCGAGGGGGCGGAGAAGGACGAAACGAAACAAGTTATGTTATCATAACTCTAGTTCTATGATTGTAGGCGTAGCCGTCTAGGCTTCGCCTTATGGGCTTGTCCCAAATTCAAACTATGCACCTATCAGCGTGGGTACCACCCACATTTCCCCACGGTATCGTGTCTATATAACGCGGTGTATACCGTGGCTCATCCTCCACGCTTTTCTTTCAGCATTTGGAGGGTACAGCAGGTGGGAAACTAGACGGCTACGCCTACAATCATAGAACTAGATTTATAATAACATAACTATCGTTCTATTTCATGTAGGCTACGCCATCTAGGCTTCGCCTTATGGGCTAAGGTGAAGCTGCGAGCGGAGCCCGATCAATGTACTCCTGCTGGACCCCAGTCAAAACGACCTAAGTCACCAGAGCACATTAAGACTCAAAAAAGCCAAGGAAGTGTAAAACACAACAGCTTAATGAAAAACTAATTCCTCCTAGATCAAGCAAGGCAATGATCAAGGGAGAAAAAAGTGAGTCTTTAAAGACTCCGGCTCTAATCCGTGCTTCATGGAACCCATGAAAAGGAAAAGAAAAACCAGAGCAACACGGTTTCCATTAGGTCCGCTACCACCGGGGGCGGAGCTACGGAATCCGGCTCTCCAATAAGGGGACTCTCTCGGCCGTTTCTTATTAGAAGAAAACGGCGGGAGTGCCACACTGGCAAACAAAACCACCTGACAATTGGCGAGCCAATAGAAAACCCCCCTAGCCTGTTTTTCATTTGAAAAAAGGTGGGAGAGTAAGACTGGTAATCAAGTCCAACTCGCCAGCCGGCGAGAGGAAATCCAACCACGGTGCTTTAAAGAACATGTCTATATTCTTAAGCCGTAAAAGGGGTCCCGGACTCCAGCACAGAGTTGCAGAGTAAGCCCCTGGACATGTCTAACATGTAAAAACAGACAAAGGGGCCGGGGGAAGACCAAGACGCAGCCACGCAGATGTCTTCCACCGAAACGCCCTTGAGTAGAGCCGTTGAAGCGGCCACGCTCCGTGTGGAGTGAGCTTTAACGCCCAACGGTGGCGCCAAGCCCTGCCGAGAGTAGGCTAAGCAAACACCCTCACATACCCAGCGAGAAAACCGCTGCTTAGAGAGAGCGCGGCCCCTGCTAGCGTCGCTATAACACACAAACAACTGTTGTGTGGAGCGGAACGCGGCCGAGCGATTCACGTACATAGCCATCGCCCGAACCGGGCACAGGAGATGCAACTCCGCCTCGGCCTCACTAGAATGAGGCGGGGGGTGAAAAGCCTTAAGCACAATATCCCTCAACCGAAAATAACTATTAATGTTCTTCGGGAGGAACGCAGGATTAGGTCTGAGCAACGCGAATGAGCTGTCCTCGTTTAGCAACAAGCAACTCGGGCTGACAGAGCGGTTAGCTCACCGGCCCGCTTGGCAGAAACCAAGGCCAACAAGAGCGCCGTCTTAAATGACAGGGCATCCAAAGGGGCCTGAGAAAGAGGCTCGAAAGGATCCCTGGACAATCCGCGCAACACGGCGGGGAGATCCCAGCGTGATGTAAGCACGCATGAAACAGGCCTAACCCGTCTAGCCCCACGCAAGAATCTCTTGACCAGTCGATGGCTGAAGATCGGTCCACCATCACAGCCTGCATGGCCAGCCGAAACGGCTGCCGCATAGACCTTGATAGTGGAGGAGGCCAAACCTTTTTCCAATAAGTTTTGCAGAAACGAAAGCACGCTTCCCACCTCGCATTGAGATGGGACAGCGTGGTTCCTCTCACACCAATTAGAGAAGGCGCACCAATTCGCCGCATAGAGGGAAGAAGTAGAAGGCGCACGAGCACTCTGAATAGTGTTGATAACCGTTGATAACCGATCGTCTAGGTAGAAGAGAATCCTCTTTCCCTGACGCCTGAGCGGTTCCAACGCCGTCTCCACACACTTCGAGAAGGTGCGCGGAGCCAGGGAATAGCCGAACGGCAGACACTGGTACTCGTACGCCATCCCCATAAAGGCAAAGCGGAGAAACTTCCTGTGCGCCCGCCGAACAGGGACGTGGAAGTAAGCATCCTTGAGATCCAGGCATGTGAACCAATCGCCCTCTCTCACACACCGGAACAACGCTCCGACAGTGAGCATTCTGAACTTCCTCGTGGCAACGAATCTGTTGAACACACGAAGATCCAGAATAGGTCTCTTTTACCCTGACTTCTTGGAAACCAGGAAGTAGCAGGAATAAAACCCTAGGTGAGACTCGTGGTGGCCCCCTTTACCAAGAGACGTGCCACCTCTGCTGCCCGAGCCGTGCTCGCAGCCGGGTCCCGTAGCGTGGTCTCCACCAACCCCATAAAGGGTGGGGGACGACGCTTGAACTGTATGGGATGGCCCCATCTCAACGTGGTGTCCAACCACGATGGCAGAACGCACCGCTCTTGCCAACACGCATAGCGGTCGGAGAGAGGGCGAGCCGACAGCTGAGGAAGGTATTCCTCTGCCCCTACCGCCTCCACACTGCGTGTGAACCAAGGGGGGCTTCCCATGAAAGGGAGGAGGCTCAGCGAGCGTAGGAGACGTACCAGAACCAGCCGCTGCAAAAACAACGAGCTGTCTAGACGTCGTGCCCGTTGAACAGGGAGCAAGCCGTCCGGTCGCCACACCTGTGCGCATGCGCTGTAGCCACCCGGACCCGTCTCCTCACCTCCCACAAACTGTTGAAGGGAGGTAGAGGGGATAATGTGGGGAACCAGGAGACCGGTACAAGCGGCCGTATCCACGGGCTCGTGCAACGAGTCTCTGATCCGTCCATGAGGCTCCAAGGGACGCCGCTTCTTAGAAGCAGGTGAACCAGAGGCCATGTGAACACGCCGTCCGACCGCCACCCTACAGACACCGGGCTGAGATGGGGAAAGAGGCAACATGGAGGAACGCACCACAAGCGTAGGACGCAGGTGGCCTGAGGAATATCGCTCTTTAGGCACCATGTACTGCCGTTCGGCCGAACGGTCTTTACTTTTTTCTTTAATATGGAAAGAAAAGGTAGGAGCAAGCTTCCGGAACTTCCCGGTCCGTGGCGCTGCTCTCCCCGTCTGCGGCGGCTGCGGCGGCTGCGGCTGCTGCTGCTGCTGCACCGGGGCTGGAGTCGGAGGCGTCCCCCTGGAACGCTGGGACCGGCCTGGACCCCGCTTCCTCCCAGCCTGCTGGCGGGAGGAGCTCGTGAGAATCGCCCCGAACCAGGAACGATTCTCACGGACTGACTGCTGGTGCGCGAGCACCTCGGAGAACCGGGGACCAAATAGGCCATCCGGCGCTAGTGGACCCTGGACGAGGCTGGCCCGCTCTCGTTCCAG
Source organism: Gadus macrocephalus (assembly GCF_031168955.1). Lineage (NCBI taxonomy): Eukaryota > Metazoa > Chordata > Actinopteri > Gadiformes > Gadidae > Gadus > Gadus macrocephalus. Next base: position 7,159,898 of record NC_082387.1, on the reverse strand, counting down.
CACCGCAGTGTGGGAGAGCCATATGACCCTTTCAATCATGGTAGCCCACGCCATATGCCGGCCGGCCGAAACGGCTATCGGCTGGCATAGCTGGAGGATGGTGCTGGAAAAGCGGGAAACCGCCAGCCATCTCGCGGCTTCCTCCGGGCCGTAGGTCAGCCGACAAGGAGACCATGGCAGAGGAGAGCAGGGCGATGTTGTTGACCGCCGCCGCGGATTGAGAGGCGGCCTAGCGGACACCCTGTCCGCCGACAATCTGCTTCTGGAGGTGGTCGGGGGGCAGCGGCTTTTCGTTAGGGCTCCATCCGGCGCCCGGACAGAGAAGCGCTGCCAGGGGAGGCTCCAGGCGAGGGGGATCCCCCTGCGAGGGATCCCCCTCGCCTGAGTATCGGCCCACCCCTCCACGTTGGTGAAATCCGTGTAGAATCTTACCGGAGCCTTCAGGGTCGAAGGGTCCCCACCTGCAGCAGTAAACAAGTGCTGCACAGGCAGGAACAAGGGGCACTGGGTAACCCGCCGGGAAGAAGATGGGGTGCGAAAGCACTCGCCCTGCATATCGTCAGATACAGGGGCGAGAGGCGGGGCCGGCATGGGAATCCCTTTGATGACCGCCGCCTCACCCATGATCTCCCGGAAGAGATCGGTCATCCGGCGCGGACCCTCGTGTTGTACGACTGATGATGCCATCGTCGTCGTCAGGGCCGGCCCTGAACAGGTCGATGGCGTCAGCCAGTTCCACCGCAGGGGAAAAGAAGAGGTGCCTGGAGAGGATCCCCTCTTCAGGCAGCTCCCGGCAGGCGACATAGGAGACGGGGGCCGCCATAGCAGCCGCGGCGTGGTCGGCACCGAGGCACCGAAAGCACGCCAAGTGCCCGTCACCCGGTGCCAGGGAGGCGGGACTGCAGGCGCATAGGAGTCCTTAAAAGGACCTAGCTCCAGGAGCGCTCTCCGGTGGCCCTAAAAAGGGCAGTTTGTCCGCGGCCTCGCCCGAGCCGCTGCCACCGGCTTGGGAGATCCGTGTTGAAGTTTTCATCTTCTTAATAGTAGTTCTCAATTTCTCGCTGATAAGCACAAGTGCTGAAAGAAAAGGGAGGATGAGCGACGGTATACACCGCGTTATATAGACACGATACCGTGGGGAAATGTGGGCGGTGCCCACGCTGATAGGTGCATAGTTTGAATTTTCAGGGGGAATTGTCACGGGACAAGCCCATAAGGCGAGGCCTAGACGGCGTAGCCTACATGAAATAGAACCGAGCGTTGACAGAGAATGCTGAAAGTGCCCAGATGAGAGGAAGTGTTTCCCGGAAATCTACATCGTTTTTTGTGTATGGTTAAATATGACTATCAATCATTATAACAACGTTTTTAGGTCATAAAAGTTGAAAAAGCATAATAGGTCCCCTTTGACAGTTAAGACAGCCAAGTATCCCAGAATGTATTTCTTAACAAAAACTTGCAATATCAGAGGAGAAAACCCACAACTGATAGCTGTTACTGTGTCTTCCTGACTCCACCTTGCCAAATCCCAACTACCAAGTACCCAAGTCCAACTACCAAGTACCCGAGTCCCAACTACTAAGTACCCAAGTCCCAACTACCAAGTACCTAAGTCTGAACTACCAATTACCAAAGTCTGAACTACCAAGTACCAAAGTCCCAACTACCAAGTACCAAGGTCGGAACTTGGCCTACTTGTTACTGAGAAACACCGTTCATCTCTTACAGTCAGAGACCCTTTGACCTTTTTCACAAAGCTCTTTGTAGACCAAACACGGGCGCCGCAAAACCAACAATTGGTCTGCTCCTTTATGTACCACATGGTCCATTGGTCCATGGCCCAGTGGTCCATGCTCGATGTCTTCACTAGTGTTATGAGCCACACCTGTGTTTGCGCTTCGATGAGTTCTCTTTAAAAAGGGTGGGTATTACCTGGGTCTCTCCTTTCCTCTAAAGCGGATGTCTCTGTGTTTACTTTAGTGTCCGCCCAATGTCCACAAGATGGATGGTTACACCTGTGAAAAAGACCAGGTCAGTGCTTTCAACAATCGTTACCAACAGGTGTTCCCTTGTTGCAGTTTAAATAACGTTAATTACCACAGAGTATGACTCCTGCCACCTGCCATTCACTATCTGTTTGGTCACAGGGTCGATGCTTCAACGGACGCTGCAAAACCAAAGACAGACAGTGCAAGTACATCTGGGGAGAGAGTAAGTAACGTCTTCTGGATCTCATTCAACCTTATCAAAGTAAACCCCCGTCCAGACATTGACCATGTACCATGTGCTCCTCTGCTCCGTCTTTAGAGGCCATGGCCGCCGACAAGTTCTGCTACGAGAAGCTCAACATTGAAGGCACAGAGAAGGGCAACTGTGGGAAGGACAAGGACACCTGGATCCAGTGTAACAAACAGTGAGTCCACCACAACCACGTCCTCCACTGCCTCCACCATCGTCATCTTCCAATTCCTTCTCCTCCTCCTCATCATAATCATCATCCTCATCATCATCATCATCATCATCCATGATCTGGACTTCTTGACGTAGCCTGACATTTCCTCCACCTGTGTTCCAGAGACGTGCATTGTGGGTATCTGCTGTGCTCCAACATCTCCCCATCCCCGCGGCTGGGAGAGCTGCACGGGGGTCTGACGTCCTTCTCCGTCGCCCAGCACAGCGCATCTCTGGACTGCAGGTAACACACACACACACACACACACACACACACACACACACACACACACACACACACACACACACACACACACACACAACTCATCGTGGGGAGAGACGCTGGGAATGACACGGGCACATGACTCTCCGCCCCCCTGTGAGACTGACTGAGCTGTGTTGTCTGGGGCAGCGGGGGCCACGTGGTGATCGATGGAGACACTGACCTCGGCTATGTGGAGGACGGGACGGCGTGCGGCACGGACAGCATCTGCTTCAACCACAAGTGTCTCCCCCTCCAGCAGTTCAATTTCAGCACCTGCCCCGGCACCACGGACAAGATCATCTGCTCGGGACACGGGGTAAGCACACCCTTCATACGAGGACCACACCACTGCTGCCGGGACCCCAACAAGCACACACCGCATGCATACCCCCACCTCTGTGTGAAGCCAGCAGAGACTTCGGAAACATTGGGAGAATATATTTCCCAAACAATAATGATAATAATAATACATTTAATTTCAAGGCGCCTTTCAAGTCACCCAAGGTCACCTTACAAAGTATGAGTATAAAATCGTAGAAAAAAATAAAATAAAGATATTGTCATAAAAACAAGTGAAGTGCATAGTGTCAAGTTAAAGGGTGTATGCCGTTTGAACAGGTGAGTTTTGAGTTGTGACTTGAACGTTGTGATGGTGTCTGACTGTCTTATGTGTGGGGGGAGGGAGTTCCAAAGCCTGGGTGCTGAGCAGTTGAAGGATCGGGCACCCATGGCACTGAGGCGTGATGTGGGGATGGTTAGTAGTCCAGCAGAGGTTGAGCGGAGGGAGCGGGAGGGAGTGTAGTCGTGAAGGAGGTCGGAGAGGTAAGTGGGGGGTAGGTTGTTTTGAGCTTTGTAGGTGAGGAGGAGGTTTTTGTAGTGGATGCGGTATTGTACAAACAAATTTCTCCTACGGGGGATTAATAAAGTTATATCGTATCGTATCGTATCGTATCGTACCGGGAGCCAGTAGCCTGGCTATTACCATACCAAGCCAATCGTAGATTGCACATTGGTCTGGGGAAGCTGCCGTCATTTTCTTCAGCAGAAGAGGCGTGATCAACGGGCCTAGTTCAACTGACTCAATTCGCTGGAAGAATGGGTTGGGCTACCCAGGCTAGGGAGCCAGTGAAGTTGGATGAGAACAGGGGTGAACAGGGGTGATGAGAATCAGTGGTCAGATTTGGAGTCTGTTGATGAGTTTGGTGAGGAGGGCATTGCAGTTGTCGATGCGTGATGTGACAAATGAGTGAACCAGGATTTCGGTGCTGGATTGGGTCAGTGTTGGGCGGAGTCTGGAGATGTTGCGGAGGTGGAAGAATGCAGTCTGGGTGATGTTTCGATTATGGGGTGCAAATAAGAGGGTGTTGTCCAGAATGATGCCGAGGCTCTTGACCTGGGAGACAATGAAAACCTTGTTCTTGGCCTCACCTTTGAAGCCCTTGTTTCTCCTGTTCCAGGTGTGCAGCAGTGAGCTGAAGTGTGTGTGTCACCTGGGATGGACCGGGGAGGACTGTAACTCATCCTCTCCTCTCAGCTACCTGGTCGTGAGACCCACTGCCACTACTTCAGGTATAGCCCCATCCACACCGGTCTCTCTCTCTCTCTCTCTCTCTCTCTCTCTCTCTCTCTCTCTCTCTCTCTCTCTCTCTCTCTCTCTCTCTCTCTCTCTCCTCTGCCTGTGTTCTTTTTTTTCTTCATAAAGAGTCCTCTTCTCTGTCCACCTCCACTACCTCATTCAGCCATTCCCTCTCTTCTTCCAATGTTACCTCACAATAGAGTGTTTAGTTAAATGTTTGCCAGACCATTTTCTTTGATTGTTCTGGCCTTTGGGTTCATGCATTTTCATTAAAACCAGCTGCGCTCATTGAACCATGCACGCCATTCTTTTCTTTTGGCCATTTTGTTCACACTCATTCTTTGTCAACAGGCTCATGTCTTTGACGGGGTCACTCGAGGTCAGATTTGAGTTCCTCTTTTATTGTGCTTGTTCTGTCTTTGGTGTCATTTCCAGCTCTTCCTACCCCATAATCCTACTTTTCGTACATCTGTGTTAAAAACGATGATTGGTTTGTCTGGACCCACAACCAGTAGTGGTTTTCTCACTGTAGGGAACTTACTGTACTCGTAAGTTCTCCCCGGTTGAACTACAAGGGTCGTTAAAAAGATAGTTTAACAGATTGTTTGTCGTTACTTTGCCCTTTGCTCTGATATCAAACCTTTTGTCCTAGGTGTTTTATGTTTACGTGTTGCTGCTGTGATTTTTTGCATTTTGTGAATTCCTTTGTGTGTGTCTATTACTCAAAAAAGGATTAGGGTGTATAGAATAAACATTCTCCTTTCCCATTCTCCTCTTCCCCTCTCCTCTTGTCTGGCTCAGGTATCACCACTACCAACATCATCATATGGGCCTTTGCAGGTTCTATTCTCTTCCTCGGCCTAATCCTGGCTATAACGGCCTGGCGCTACAAGTAAGTGTTCACAAGGCTTTGTCTTACAAGGAGCATCTTTGACCTAACTCCCGCCAGCTCTAGCCTCTAAATAAAACACTGTTCTTCCCTCATAGGAGCTACAGGCAGAAAAGATATGTTGAATCTGAAGTTCACCGAAGATTTTGCCGGTTTGTTTGCAACACCACTGTTTTGTCATTTAGTATTTTCATTTTTATTCAGGATATACAATGCAGTTACACAAATAATCCTAACGATAACGAAAATGGTACGTTAATGTTTACGTCGGATCAACTTTAACGTAATGTTAATTTAAACGTAAATCTCAATGGAACATAAACCGAACAGTAACGTTAAACCTAACGTCGACTTTAAACACAACATTCACTTAAATCTGACATTCACAATCACATTTAAACATAACCTTAACAGGCGCAGAGTTAAAGTTACTGGAACACAACGCTCATTTAAACGTGACGTAACCGGAACTTAAATAGGAAGAAGAAAGCGATGTAGAGTGAAAGTGTTCATCCACCAGTCCTCTGTCCTACACCAGGCAAATGCCGGCCGGGGACTACGTCAAGAAGCCCGGAGACCCCGACTCGTACAGTGATGGGCCCCCGGGGGTCAGCACCAACTCTGGCTGCAGCTCCAAGAAGAGGTCCGCCTGTCTGTCTCACCTGCAGATTTGCACTCCGTCCTTCACCCACTCCATCCGCTCCATCCCCCAGTGCATCACGCCTTTTGTGTTCAGGTCCGCCATCTCGCCCATCGCCTCATTCACTGTGTTCACCACTGTGCACTTTGTCCACCACTGTGTCCACCGCTGTGTACTGTGTCCACCGCCGTGTCCACCGCTGTGTCCACCGCTGTGTCCACCGCTGTGTCCACCGCTGTGTACTGTGTCCACCGCTGTTTCCACCGCTGTGTCCACTGCTGTGTCCACCGCTGTGTCCACCGCTGTGAACGGTGTCCACCGCTGTGTCCACCGCTGTGTCCACCGCTGTGTACTGTGTCCACCGCTGTGTCCACCGCTGTGTCCACCGCTGTGTCCAGCGCTGAGTACTGTGTCTACCGCTGTGTACTGTGTCCACCGCTGTGTCCACCACTGTGTCCACCGCTGTGTCCACCGCAGTGTACTGTGTCCACCGCTGTGAACTTTGTCTACCGCTGTGTCTGCTTGCTGTGTCTGTGTGTGCGTAGCCGTTTCGCGGTTGTGTACTGGATCATTTTGGACCATTTGTTGATCATACCTTCATTCAGCTATGTTGCGTTGCCATTGAGGTACCACTGTGGTCATCTGACGGCTCGAATAGACTCCCATCTTCTTACTCTAACCATTAACACCATCTTGTACCCCCACACACACAGCGACACTACTGTAAACCTTTGTGACTCTACTGCATCTGTAATGATCTTTGAGGAGTTGGAATGGTTCATAACATCAGGAACTGTACCGTTCTTGAGTCTGCGTTAAATGTGTGGTGGCTTTGGCGTGCAGATCTAACGGTTTGTCCCACTCCTGGAGCGAGAGGATTCCCGACGCCAAGCACATCTCTGACATCTGCGAGAACGGGCGGCCGAGGAGCAACTCCTGGCAGGGTGAGCCTCAGACCAGGAACAAGAATGATCCCTGGCAGATGTCTATCTTTGACTAAAGGTGTGTGTGTGTGTGTGTGTGTGTGTGTGTGTGTGTGTGTGTGTGTGTGTGTGTGTGTGTGTGTGTGTGTGTGTGTGTGTGTGTGTGTGTGTGTGTGTGTGTGTGTGTGTGTGTGTGTGTGTGTGTTCTAGGTAATCTGAGTGGTCAACGCAAGAAGATGAAAGGAAAGAAGTTCCGTGCCCGCTCCAACTCCACAGAGTGAGTTCCCTGTAGTGCTGCCTGATATTGGAGATGGATAGCCATATTCTGTAGAAAAGCGTGAACAAATGGTTACGAAAAAACATTTAAAAATGTGATTACCCTTAATGTAGAAACCGTCTTGTTCATAGAGTTCATAGAATCAATGGATACCTATGGTTCTGATTTGCATTCACTTGTGAATGTACTAAAGCATCAATGGCCGCCCCCAGCCACTCTGTCTGTCTGCTACAGTTCATGATGGACATGTAAGGCAGGACACTGATGGTGTCATGGCAGGCATGACTCTGACTTGGCCAAGAACGAATGCTTGGAATGCTTTGACAAATAACCAACATGCATTTGAGCCTATCACACAGCACGGTTGTATTGTTCATCTAAAACCACACAGTGAATACATTGTCCCAAATCTTGCCCCATCGTCTCAATTGCATCTTGGTGGTATGTCTTTTCAGAATGTTTGCTCCGCTTTCCTAAAACAACTCTCCTCCTTCTTCCTCCACATGCTTGATTCCTGAAATGTCCCTTCCTGTTCATTTCCCCCCTCCCTCTTTTCTTCTGCTTCTCTCTCTCTCTCTCTCTCTCTCTCTCTCTCTCTCTCTCTCTCTCTCTCTCTCTCTCTCTCTCTCTCTCTCTCTCCTCCTCTTCCTTGTGTTGTATCCATCCCACCCCCTCTTCGACAGGTATTTGACCCCCCCCTCCAAAAAAGAGCATTATGATGTCACTAAATGGGTAGAAGATGTGAATAGAAACACTCAAGGACCCTTCCTTAGGTATTCCTCCCCACCTCCTAACCCCCCACCTCCTTACCTCCCACCTCCCCACCGAGATCCGGTCTTACATCCCACTCACCCTCCCCTCTGGCCTTTCCTGGGGCTGAGGTTAACCCCCCTCAGACCATCTGGAGGGGGTTCATAAAGACCACACCACATGTAGTATTCATAAGATTACTGATTCTCTTGAAAGAGCAGTTCAAATAGTATAAATAATAATACTTGTGTTAATTGCTTGTGTTGTAATTTGATATTGGGTTTTAAGGTTTCCTTTGTTTCATGTTACACGCTGTCCTACTCGTGCAGCACACTGTTTATTTCTGCATGCTCACTGTACATATGTGCGTGGTCAAGTGTGTCACACTTTGCCTGCTCTGCGTCACCCACCTTGTGCCATGTTCTGACATCCTCTCTCTGCTCCTGTGATATAGTTCAGTTCTATAGAAAAGAACATCACTAATTCATCTCAATAGAAGCTTGCCAGCTTAGTGTTCTTTTGAAACAGCTTTCTAATTTAAATGTAGCTCATTGAAGATGGCTGAACACAAACTTCTTCACAAATATCTCGTACTCCCAGAAAATGTATTAAGTAATGTTGCCAAAATGTCTTTGATGTGTTTTTATTCCGCCCTTGTCCCAGGACCCAGTATGGAGAACAAAGTCAAACTTCAATATTGTGTTTCAAAGTCCTCTCTCTCTCTCTGATTGGGTGCTTGCTACCAAGCAGATCTGGTCTGTCATTGTTGTCGACCTCCTAACGCTCAGTCTTTAAATATCCACATTAACCTTCAGAGCCACCTCATGACTCATCCACACGTCAGCAACAGGTTGATGGGTTGATGACGGAGGAGGTGTTGTAGCAGGGGGTTGTGGATTTGAGTAGTAAGAGAGGAGAGACCTATGCCCAGACCAGTGCTGCAGTTCTTAAACACTCAATGGAGAGGTTGTCCCTAAAAGCAGGACTTAAATTACAATATAAGGATTTTAAGTTTTTTAGGTAAACGTTTCCATGACAACTTTTAAGAGCAACCTCTCTCAAACTGGACAGAACTGAAACTACAGTCATAGGACGTTGCCCAAAGCCATAGACCTAGGGCGAAATTCTGGAATGCTGTTTTTATCCAGTTTATCCAGATCTGTGTCTTTGGCCAACGTCCCGCCACGCCCACACTGATGGACAGAGAGAGAAGTTCCCGTCTGATCCGTGTCTGATCTCCTGTCTTCCTCAGGACTCTGTCTCCTGCCAAGTCTCCCACTTCCTCCACAGGGTCCATCGCGTCCAGCCGCAGGTACCCCTACCCCATGCCACCGCTCCCCGACGACAAGAGGAAAGCCAACAGGCAGAGTGCCAGGGTAAATCCATACACTCGAGTCTCAAACAAGACAAGATCAGCAACACCAACCACACTGGACTATGAGCTGAGAGGAACAAGCGTTTTTACACTGCCAAATATGCCCGTCTTATGCCCGCCTTTTTCCCGGCATGGTCCGCGCGTTTACACTGCCCGAGGTAAAGCTGGCTTGAGCTAGCACCCCAATTTACCCTCCCGGACTCTACACACATTTGGGGGTTTCATTCTGATGTTGATGCAATTAGATGGCTCCACTGCTCCACTTGGTAATAGTTAATCGTGTTTTTAGCCCACACTCAGATGTATACTCATTCTTGCATGCGAGTCTCTTCATAAAAAAATAAAAACATTTGTTGTATGCAAATTACTCTAAAGAGGTCTACTCTCCGTGCGCAGCCCTGCCTTCTCCAGTGAACCACGACAGACCGCTCCGTGGCGACCGGGGATTTTAACCCCTCGGTTTTACCCAGGCGAGGCATTGAAATTGCCGGGGTGCCAAGCCGCAACGGAACCGGGTTGGCAGTGTAAAAATTTGATAAATAAGATGGAAATGTAGGAAATCTAAGATCTTGTTAAACTAAAATTGTTTTTCTTCCTCAGCTGTGGGAGACCTCAATATAACAGCCGGCGTTGCCCTCTCTGATCTGCAGAAGTCGGTGAGAACTACCTTGTTCTGCCTACCTTCTTTTGTTTTTCTATGGATCAAGACTTCCTGACTGGACAATGAGAGTGTGAGCGCGCCCCAGCGGAACAGAAGGATAATCCCAGGTTCATGTGTATTACTAAGGACCTGTTTAGTCTGACTTGCTAAACAGCAGCAGGCAGCAATTGTCCATACATTGGACGTCTTTGAGATGAGAGAACCTCGGCTCCACTTCTGACCCGCTGGAGGTCAGGTCAGACTGAGCTGCTCTTGAGGGCTCAGGCCTTCAGGACCGGACATACCCCCACCATCCAGCCCGTCTCCTCCTTGCCCCTTACCCCCAACACGCTTCTGTGGCCCTGGCGCTTACTGACAACCCCAGCAGTTCCACGGTGATATCCACACTTAACTCTACACTTTTATTGGCTTTCCTCTCAAAAAGGAGGCGGAACCAGGAAACAGGTCAACCTATCTCCGATCCAAATGGAGACATTTCAAAAGCACGCAAACCGCTGTAGACAAATCCAACAATGTATGCATGAGATAACTTTGTTTATAGACAACCTCCGTCTATTGTCGAAGAAAGGACAAGAGCGCTGGTACGACCTGGATGAAAAGCATGCAGAGGAGCAGGGATTTTATACCTAGCCGTTGACGTTTCCTCTTCAATGTGTAGGCTGCCACTTCTCCTTCATCTATCACCAACTCTCAATGTATCAATAATCATCATAGCTACCTTGTCTCGAGAAGACAGACCCCAACTTGCTCACATCCCGCTGCCACACCTTGCGGGGTCCGCTCAGTGAATAATCGGTGTAAATATGTACAGTTAAATACATACCATGATAATGTTGTTTTCTTTTTTTATTAAGGATAAGGGTATGCGGATGTGCGTCCTCTCCCTATTGCTCATACTGTGTTGTGTCATAAAGCGGGAAGGTTGGTGGGGTTCCTGGGGGTTTTCCCCAGGCTATCATACCCTCCTTATGTCTGTGTGTTTGTTTTTTAACCCTGCAGAACCTCATTCCTCCTCCAATGTAACCCCCCCTCCGCCCCAAGCTTTCTCCATCCACAGCAGAATGTAACAGTGTCTCATCTCAGTCTATTACATCCTTCTCGGGGAGATATGCTTATATGTGACACAGATGTGCTCAGCCCTCATTGATCAAATAGCTGCGAGGGGCATGTCCTAGCACATGAACAGTGTTATGGCGAAGCTTGTAAAGCTTTCTTTCTTTAATTTGTTTAACTAAGTAAAACTGTTTAAATGTGGTCTTTCTGTGGGCGATAAAGGGCGAAAGATGTGTTTTTGGTAAAAGTTGTAGATGTGAACGTCACATTTTAGTCTTATTCACTTGGTGATGGACGATTTTGCTCAGAAATCTCACTTGGTTCATGTAAAGATGTGTTTCGTTTTCCTCCTGTTTCTACTTCTGGATGGCAAGCTTGGCCGTTATTAAGCCTATACAACGTAGCATTGGGATCAGGGGAGGCCGCTTAGCTAAGTCAAATTATGACAATTGTAATGAAATAACATGGAATATTGACATCTAAAAATTTACATTTTGGATTTTATCTGCGATGGCTTTGATTGACCTATGTAAATGATGAAATATGCTGCATAGTGCTTGCTGTTTAAGCTTTTATGACGACCAACAGAATGACAGGGCAATGAGCACATCATGTCCGTCCTCTCCTAGGCTACCTGCAAGACTATTTGGGCTAAAAAAAAGCATGTCAATGAAAATTTTTACTTTATTAAAGTTGTCTTACTGTTTTTTATACCACTGCACTGACGGTAATTTACGACTATTAATATAGTCTGCTCAATAATTCAGTCAGTCTGAAATGGTTTAGGCTCGATAGAACATCCAGCCATTGGTTTGGCAAAGACTAAAAACTCTGAAGATATTAGAGGTAATATCGTTTATTTTGTTTGTTTAGATGGGCAAACCAAGATCCATCACCAACCTGTCTTGTTCAGCTCCACGGCATCGCCTTTAATGTGCATAAATTGCCTTAATGCTTCTTGTGCGTTGGTTCTGATATTTGTCTTTGTTTGAAGTTGGCCCTGTTCATTTTAATTTGTCAGCACTGACTGTATAGCTAATGTCCCCACAATATTGGATTGATATTGTAACTGGGTGACAGATATCATCTTTTTTCTTAATTACCTTTATAATATTCTCTTCTTTCTCAGTATTATGAACTGCAATTAATCTAACATTAATTAAATGAATTGCAATATTGCACGTTCTTTGCATTGGCTAGTTTGGGTGGGATTTGGTGATTTGGGTCTTTAAGCACTAGTTTTGGAGTTGTCCCGCGGCTTTACTCTGGCTCGTGTCCATCTGTAAGGTTCCACAGTAGGTGGATGAAGGGAAGCAATAGAAGCATTGAGTATAACAACCATAACTGTACCGACAGGCTCCTGTATTGTCTTTCTTTTGCTACAAGAGCTTTCTTTTCATTATTGAAGTGTGTGACGAGTAAGAGGAACACTGCAGCAATATATTCAACGTAGTGTGGCAACAACAAACAATGACCCTTTTCTCTGTCGTTGGCCAACAGATATTGTGGCCAAACCATTTGCAAAATTGCCATGGTTTCATGTCTTTGAACTGTAGTGGTAGAGAATAGAGACAACCGTGCTACATTCACTCACTAATAAGACTGTCCTGCTAGGAGGTATCCAACAGGACAACTGTGATTTCCTTCTCCCCTACGGAGACACGGCAGACAGCCAGGCAGACGTTCAGCATTCATCAGTACACTTGAGCTCACCAACTGCCAAGCTGACCTTCCATCCAACGCGTTCAGAGCTGATCCTCATCCACATTTACTAGATGTAATAGTTTCAGATCTAGCTGCACACCTGGTATGGTTTTAGTTTGGTTTGTTTAAATGTTGTTTTTGCGTTCTGCTGTACATAAATTGACAATGCAAATGCCCATATTTTTTTTCTCTTAATTATTCAGTATTGTAATATATTTAATATAAAATAAAACTTTAAACAACATGTCCTTGTTGTGTGAAATGTCTGTGCCCTCATCTGTATAAAACATTCAGGTTTGGAATTATTAAGATATGTTTAATGGAAGCCCAGGAAATAAACAACACACGTAATTAAAAAGTTCAGAAATGCATTTTATATGTCAAAACAATTAATCTGTTCATTACATCAGTATTTACACTTGGCTGTAGCGTGCTGCAGTCTAATACGTACACCAGTGATGATGGAGTCCAGAGAAACCATCCAGCACCTCTGTGCACAGTCCAGCTCAGGGCCTGGCCTCAAATCCCCCTGGCGGGAGGGGGTTCTGCCTCAGAGCCCCCAGATGGGCGGGGGCGTCCTGCACAGCCTCAGGGCCCCCAGACTTGCAGGGGCGTCCTGCTTGGCCTCAGCCCCCCCAAACGGGCCTCAGATCCCCCAGACGGGCAGGGGCGTCCTGCTTGGCCTAAGGGCCCCCAGACGCTCCCTGTGGAGGGGCTCCAAGGCCTTAGCCGCCTCCTCATCCAGCGACCCACGCAGGCGGCGCTTCAGCTGGTCTAAACCCAGGCCTGTGATGGTGGAGACAGGGACGACGTCTCGGAAAGCCAGGTTGGTCCGGGGGATCATGTCGTGTGGCAGCAGGTGGGAGAACTCTGGGCCAGAGCAGACAGCCAAGACAAACACAAATGCTGAGTTACTAGGAGCTTTGCTTTCCAATGTCGGCTTTTAAACAGGTTGTGATCCTTCCCTTATTGTTGATAGGGATTTAACATATGTCACTTCATCAGGCGACATAGGCTTTCTGTTAAATGTCCACTCTTTTAAAACATACTTGTCACAATAAGGTCATTGGCCAGGGTCACCTGGTGTTATTCGGCTTATAAAACACTTCTGACATAAATCAACACATTCAAAACATTAAAAAGAATGCCCACATAGTAAATTTGTACAGCTAGGAGACTGTTTTGAAGTTACCCTCTGGGTTCTCGAGCTGCTCCCGCAGCTCTTCCAGTTTGTGCTCTGCATCAGGGAGGTCCATCTTATTCACCACCAGCAGGGCAGGCTTGGAGAGCAGGTCCTCCTTGTACAGCTCCAGCTCCTTCACAACAGGGGTTCCGTGTAGCTTAGGTTTCAGAAAACTGGGAGACTGTGAGATCACTCTGGGTGTTGGTGTGCTATGATCTTTGCCCTGGTCTTTGGGGTTTCACACTTACCGATTGGAGGAACCATATACTGTCTATTGTCATACCTTGGTCAGGAGCTGCACAGCTTCAAAGGCTGATCTAAATGGTGTTTTGCTTGCCAGCTGGAATCCGCATACATCCACCTAGAGCCAGTGGTGGGAGACCATATCCATACTGTGAACATTCAGCACTTCCATCATTCTACTACTACTAAAATACCTTGGTAGATCAGCTGCCAAGAGCCAATGACACAGTCCCCAAGCTGATTATACTTTGTATCTCTCACATAGTTATTTGTTTCTATACACTAGATACTATACCCTAACTTAGTGACTAGTTACTATACTCTTAGTTAGTTACTAGTCACTATACCCTAATTACGGTACCAGTTATTAGTTATACCCTCTTAGTTACTAGTTACTAAACACTCCCCTACATACTAGTTACTATTTACTATAACCTAACTTTGTTACTAGTTACTATACCGTTACTTAGTTACTATACTGTTACTTATTCACTAGTTACTATACACTATCTTAGTTAATACACATAACTTACTTACTAGTTACTTTTTACTATAACCTAACTTTGTTACTAGTTACTATACCATAACTTAGTTACAATACCCTATCTTATTTACTATAACCCTTTCCACTGACCACAAACAGCAGCTGCTTGGTTCTCTCCACGTGCTTGAGAAACTTGTGGCCCATTCCTTTGTTAAGGTGAGCCCCTTCAATCAGACCAGGAAGGTCTGCCACAGAGATCTAAGGGTTTGCAAAACCACATCCATTACAATACCAGCCACTCCAAACACAATAATGGAAAGAAAATAGGCAAACCAACAAACAGTCAACATACCTGCTTATGATCATCGTACATCACTTTACCGATCTCTGGCCTTAATGTAGTAACTGTCAATCAAAGACATTAATAGAGGAAGACAAATGAGGACAGACTAGGAACATTATTATTTCTGACAAAGAAGAGATGTCATCTCAGACAAAGTAGCGATGACATCGCTACAGGAGGACTACTTACAGGCATAGTTAGCAATCTGGGGCGAGGCATGGGAGATGACAGTCAGCAGGGAGGACTTCCCAGCGTTGGGGAACCTGTGTAACATAGAGGCATCAGTCACATTGTAACTGGTATGTCGCTACGTGATGGTGTTTTCCTACTCCAGTAGAAGTGTGCACATTCATACTGGGACAAAATTAGCATTAACTCTACTCACCCGACCAGGCCGATGTCTGCGATGAGTTTGAGGTCTAGGCGGATGTGTTTGGTCTGACCCTTGGAGGGTGTGAACGCAGAGTGGAAAGACCCTCCCTGTCCACCCTTAGCCACCAACACGCGATCACCCTCGGCATTCAGTTCACCTTATCAGTCAGGCATTAAGAAGGAAAGTCATAGGAAAGAAAGACTCTGGTGCTGGTGACAATGATATTGTATTTGACCTACCCATAACTCTGCCATCGTCATTAGTGACGGTGATGCCAACAGGAACATGGAGTTCATAATCCCCTCCTTTCTCTCCTTTCAACCCTTTGACGCTGTTGACAAATAAAAAGTATTGTTGTTAATAACATCACATAGCTTTGGTTCTACCATAAATCATAATAGATCCACACCCTTCCTATTGATACATTTGACATTTAAGCTTAATGGAAAAGGCTAACCTGCTGTTAGCTCCGACGCCAGCGACAAAGCGTTTATGGGGGTACTTGTCGTGGATCCGCTTCAAAGTCACCTCCTTTTTGGACACCATCCAGACATCTCCTCCCTTGCCTCCCTGTCCCCCGAGGCGAGGCAGACCCATGCCCCCACTGCCTCCACGCACATAGAGCCGGAGGTTGTCCACCAAGTTCCCATACTAGCAGGAAAAACACATCTTTACTAAACATTGCATCTGTGTTCCCTGAACATTTTCTTCAGAACACCCAGAGACTTGTTCTTTTGGTTGTCTTAACATTTAGCGTTAAGACAACAGAGAGGGTTAGAACATATATTTCTATCATATGTAAACATTTAGCATCCTGAGAATATATTCAGCTCACTGTAATATATATATGAAATTGAGCTGCACGGAGCACATCATTCAATTGTGCAAATGAAGCATATACATTATATTATATACATTATATAAACAGATGGCAGAGGCTGTCCGCTAGATGTCATTCACCTTCAAGAACGGTAGCTAGCTAACTTTACCCATTTAGCAGAACTGCAACGTTCTTCAAACCACATTAACACCATGAAGGATAATAAACGAACTGTACTGCAGTGGCTGTTTACCTTCCGGTAGCAAATCCTACTTAGATTAACCATTTTAATATGAGCTGATGTAGTCTTTTCATATTGCTAAGAAGCTAGTGGTAGCTAGCAGGCGACATGTGTTTGGTGGAATGAGAGGAGGGACAGACCAGAGTACTGGTTTTTCATTGGTTGATGCGACGCAGGGGGCGTGGAAACCCGTAACCATAGAGTGGCGAAGTCACGCCCTCTCCGGTAGAGCCCATGGGACCTATGAGATCGAAAAATATGAATGGGTTTCAATCGAGAGAAAGTATATTTTTTCTGGTCCCAGTCTTTATATGCCCTGGATTACACATATGTTGTGGACATAAATGATATTTTTTCATGCCAAGAGTTTGACCGTTTATTGTGCAATTGTTCAGTTAAAGGCTATAGAGAAAACACAATGAAAATGACTACATGTCTCGTATGTGTCACGCCACGCTCCCTGCCACTTGCGTGGCCAAGACCGACAAACTCCCCATCGGCATAACTGAAACTCTCCACATGATCCGACTTATAATGTTTTTCACCTCTTTCGATGCTTTTACCCCCCCCCCCCCTTGGGAACATTATCAAGCTTATTCACGAACATGTTTAGTTTTCTTTGCATGAAAAATTAGCATATACATTCTCAAGCAACATAATTATGTGTAATCCGGGGCATATAAAAACTGGGACCAGAAAATAAGAACTTACTCTCCATTGAAACCCAGTCATATTTTTCGACCTCATCCCATGGGCTCTACTGGAAGGGGCGTGGATGATCATTTGCTTATCAACACGGTGGATGCGCGCAGAAAGATGGCAAAGAAATATAATTGACCAGTTAACATGGTTATCTCCGTGTGGTTAATTTGCAGTTGCGGTGTTAATTAGTGATTTTGTCAGCTTACTGTTGCATTAAACTGTTAGCAGAAAAAGCGGTTACATGCAGGGGTGTCAAACGCCCCAAAATGTCTCTGTCAAAAAGACGAAAGGTGGACACAGAGTGCAGAGTTTTCCAAGAAAAATGGTCATCATCCTTTTTATTCACGGAAGTAAATGGGAAACCTGTGTTTGGTGTGCTCACAGCATGTTTAATTTTACATAATTATGCCATATTTTTACCGGTCCGGCCCATTTGGGAATAGATTATCCTCCATGAGGCCCCTGAGCTAAAATGAGTTTGACACCCCTGTGCTAGACCCTAGAGTATCTGCGGTATAAAGGCTTTCGAATTATAAATATGTACAATTTATGTTGAAGGTAGACCGTCGCGATTTCCATTGAAACGAATGGCGCGGTGATTATTCTTCAAAACGAGAGCTGGTAAATTGTGAAAAATGAATTAAATTGTAATCAGACAACGCGGTTATATGCTATAGACCAGGGGTCTCAAACTCGCGGCCCGGGGGACAATTGAGTCCCGCGGGATGATATTTTGTGGCCCCCTACTTGACATCAAAGTTTAGTGTTAGTGCGGCCCGCGCATTGTTGTCAAACGCACATTTTTGCTGAGTGGCTTGCCACGCTTTTTTATCACTTGTGATAGGGTGAACAGATGTCCCGGTTTTGCCGGTGTCACGGTCTCTCCCATCGGATCCTAGCTCCCACTAGTTCCGTTCTCTGCCAGTCTTGTCTGTCCCTGTTTGTTGCTGTCTCAGGGGGCGCGGCCTCCGCATTCCAGCACAGTTCCCCGACCCAGCCTCGTTGATCACCCGCACCTGACAGTCATCTGCAATCAGGATCACCAGGATATCTACGCCAGTCTTCCAACCATTCGTCGCTAGATCGTCAGTTGTATTTACCATGTTGAGTAGCTTCCTGATTCTATTCCTACCTGTATTCCTAGTTCTAGTTTACTCGTGTGCAAGACTGCGCATTCCTAATACTTCTTTCTCTCTACCAGTCATCACCATCATAACTATACCACAACCCTGCTCTACTGCCGGATTACCATCTTCATTGAATCGTCGTGTGTGACTGTCGGCTGCCAGCCGACCCATCCAACACCGGTTCGGACCCCCCGGCCCGTGGTTTCAGGATTACCCCTAACGGATGCAACCTTCTGCACTAACCTTGATCAACCGTGGACCAGGGCTTGAAAACGAAATTATTTTTCAATCGTTCCGCTCCGAACGGAACCGGTATATTTGACGTTTTCGTTCTTGCGTTCCGCCACCAACATATCGTTCCTGAACCGGTTCGGAACGTAAAATAACGTTCATTCTTAACGTTCCGGCAGTGTTATAGGGCCTAGTCTATTTTTGTGGTCGATAAAAGGGTGACCAGATGTGTCGCTTTGTGCGGGACAGTCCCGCATTTCCATTACTTTGTAGACGTCCCGCAAATTGAGACGTCGTCCCGCATTGTTATTAGGGCTGGCCCGAATTATTCAAATACTTGTTGGGAAAATTTGTATTCAAAGCTTAAATCAGTATTCGGAGCTTCGTTGTTTCACGGAGGGCCTACGTGACGTTACCAGAGCAAGGGAGGCAAACTATAAGCGACACCAAGCAGAGAAGCGAGAGAGGTGGAGGAAGAATAGATATCTTGTTTCCCTTTACTTTATAACAACATTAGCGGGATCTCGGGAGGAAAAGAAATGCTTCGTGAAATGCTAACCTGAGCTTAGTTGTTTGTTTACGTTCGCTGTACAGCGCCGCGCAAATCAACTGTGACTGGCTTGCTGCAGAGCGTGAGCGTCTTGCGAATACCCGGTCAATATAATGGATATAATATGGACACATACGACAATCAATATTCGGTATTTGTTATGGATTTATTGTACAAATTCCCTGAAAAGATGCACGCTCCAGAATGAATTGAAAAGCTCCCGCAAGGGCTGAGATGGCAGAGGACAGCTGATTTGGTACGGAACAACAGCTGTTCGCCTCCACGGGGAAAAACGAAGGAACTCCAACTTACTTAGGCCTACTAATTAACGTTCAAAAGCTATTCAATCTTCAACAAAATATGCAGATACTGTCAAAATCGGTCCCAGAGAGTATATAGGGATTATTAATGTTGTTTTTTGATGGTGTGTTTTTCTGGAATGAGTATTCGAATATTCGCTCGGAAAAACCAACGAGTATTCGAAGCCTGAAAAATGGCATTCGGGCCAGCCCTAATTGTTATTGACAGTCAGACTCGATATTTGAAATAAGTGTTTTATAATCTGGCATTTATCAAATAGCTGTGTGTAGACAGCAGTGAGGGCTGTCATCAGGGAGCAGGCGGGCTGTTTGATCATGTCAATGAAACTTGGACGCGGACGCAGGTTAAGTGCACGCCCACCAACAAGAAACAATGCAAAGGCGATATAGTGGACTCGGTTAATTTAGCTCACGTTACCTTTGTCGAAGATAGAGCTCAGTGCAACTGTTGCTTCCAAATCGCCTCTCGCCAGGGTGGTGATGGGAATTTGTGACAACTGAGCTTAGCGGGCGGCGAAGTGAACGCGGCAACCGGAAATAATTAAATTTTTTCATGAAATAGGCTATGCTTTTGTGAAATTATATAGGCTATATAGAGAACGAAAAAAAACGTTATTAACCGGTTTTGGGGATTTCAGAATAACGTTTCTGTTCCGGAACAGTTGTTCGTTTTCGGTTTTCGTTCCTTGAACCGGTTCGGAGCCCAACCGTGGACTAATAAGCTGTTCTACTGTTTCTGCTTTCGTCTGTGGTCATTTGTGCCGTGCGTTTGGGTCCAACCCGTCTTGAGCCGTAACAGTACGATCTGACCAAACATGGACCCAGCCGACAAAGATGACGCAGCCGTTTCCTTGGCCGCTCGCGTAGCAAGCTTATCCTTGGAGGTACACCGCCAGGGCGCCCTCGGAGAAGAACATTCCCGGAACCTGAGGGAGGTTTCCGTGAGCCTAAGTCGGTTTGCTACTGCCATGTCGTCCCTCGAATCCCGGGTGGCATTTTTGAGTCCGTCCTTCGCTGATTCCCCCCCTACGGGTCCTGTGGTTCGCCGGGAGCCCTACGTTCCGACTCCGGCACCATATGAGGGCGACCCTGGGGCTTGTCATGGCTTTCTTCTCCAGGTAGGAGGGGTTTTTCAGCAACAGCCGCTCATCTACGGCAGAGATGGACCGTGGGGCATCCGAGGCCTCCAACTACCTGGCTTTCACAAGGGCGATGCGGCGGACTTTCGACCATCCAGTTCGGGGGCGAGAGGCCGCTCAGCGTCTTCTGGATCTACGCCAGGGTTGCCGCAGCGTGGCGGAGCTCGTGATCGTTTTCCCGGATCTACGCGGCAGAGAGTGGTTGGCGTGACGACGCATTGAGGGACGTTTTTCAGTGATCTCTGTCCGACCACCTACGGGATGAGATCGCGTTGCGGGACGAGCCATCCGATTTAGAGGCGCTCATAACTCTTGCCATGCAAATAGACAATCGTATCCGGGAGCGAAGGAGGGAGAGTTCCGTTCGGACCCCGCAATCAGTTCCTTTCCAGTCCACGACAGCGAGACCTCCTCCGCGGATCACCGACACCTACCGAGAGTCTCTGAGTCGTCCCGAGCCTGAACCCATGCAGCTGGGGCACGCACATCTAACCACGGAGGTGCGCGACCAGCGGCTTCGGACGGGTTCCTGCATGTATTGCGGGAGAGTGGGTCATATCCGCCTCCACTGCCCCATGCACCCGGGAAACGGACCGGCTCGGTCGTAATGGGAGTTTACAGATATAGCTGCGCTCCCAATTACGCCAACTCCCGTACCCTGCTCAAGGCCACACTATCGTGGCGGAACCGCTCATTACACCTCTCCGCCCTCGTCGATTCCGGAGCAGACGAGAGTTTTTTGGACCGAGAGGTGGCAAGACAGCTGGGAGTAGACATCATTCCACTCGACGTGTCAATGGAGGTGAGCGCTCTCCAGGGAATGCACTTGGCCAGGATTGAGCATAAGACCGCTCCCTTGTCCCTGCTGCTTTCCGGGAACCATCAGGAGCAAATCTCGTTTCACCTCATTGATTCACCCCAGTCCCCCTTGGTACTGGGTCATCCCTGGCTTTGTCTTCATAACCCCAGTTTAGAGTGGACCTCCGGTAAGGTCTCTGCTTGGAGTACCCATTGCTTATTGAACTGCCTACGTTCCGCCTCAGTACCTGCGGCAGTCGCTCCACAGCCCGTTCCAGATCCCCCGGACCTCACGTTGGTGCCCCAGGATTATCATGATTTGGGTCCGGTATTCAGTAAGCAACACGCACTATCTCTGCCACCACATCGCCCATACGATTGTGCTATTGACCTACTTCCTGGTTCCCCTCTCCCTAGCAGCCGCCTGTTTAACCTCTCGCGTCCTGAATGAGAGGCCATGGAGGTATATATCCGAGACTCTCTTGCTGCGGGGCTTATTCGTCCCTCATCCTCACCGGTAGGGGCAGGTTTTTTTTTGGTTGCAAAGGACAAGACCCTTCGTCCCTGCATTGACTATAGGGGTCTCATCGACATTTCGATAAAGAACAAATAATCGTTGCCTCTCATGGACTCAGCCTTTGTTCCTCTGCGGGGCGCTTCCGTTTTCACCAAAGTGGACCTTCGTAACGCCTACCACTTGGTTCGCATCCGCGAGGGGGATGAGTGGAAGACGGGCTTCACTACTCCGTTAGGTCACTTTGAATATCTGGTGATGCCTTTTGGACTTACCAATGCTCCTGCAGTATTCCAGGCCCTGGTCAATGACATTTTGAGAGACATGCTCCATCAGTTTGTGTTTGTGTACATTGATGACATTCTGATTTTCTCTCGGTCCCTCGCAGAACATAAGCTGCATGTCCGCCAGGTCCTGCAGCGTCTCTTGGAGAATCGGCTGTTTGTCAAGGCGGAGAAATGCAAATTCCATGTGCCTTCAGTGGCCTTCCTGGGATTCATCATCGGCCAGGGGAGGCTAGAGATGGATCCAGGGAAGGTAACTGCTGTGACAGATTGGCCGGCTCCCACCAATCGTAAGCAGCTCCAGCGCCAATTTCTACAGACGGTTCATCAGGAACTACAGCCACATCGCCGCACCTCTCACAGTGCTCACCTCCGCCATGGTGGCATTCAGATGGACCCCAGAGGCCGCGGCGGCCTTCGGGGTGTTGAAGCGGCGCTTCGTCTCTGCCCCGGTTCTCACGCAGCCCGATGGCAAGCTGCAATTCGTGGTCGAGGTTGATGCATCGGACACCGGGGTTGGAGCAGCTTGTCCCAGCGTTCAACCATGGACGGTAAGCTTCACCCTTGTGCCTTCCTCTCTCGAGGGCTAACTCCCCCAGAGCGGAACTACGACGTGGGAAACCGGGAGCTCCTCGCCGTCAAGCTCGCGCTGGACGAGTGGCGTCGCCGGAGGGAGCGGAGCTACCGTTCATCGTGTGGACGGACCATAAGAACTTAAGTTTCATCCAATTCGCAAAGCGTCTCAATTCTCGCCAGGCCAGTTGGGCGTTATTTTTTGGTCATTTGAAGTTCTCCCTTTCTTATCGCCCAGGTTCCCGCAACACCAAACCGGACGCCTTGTCCCGTTTGCACTCCGTGGACAAGGGGTGTTCCGAGTTGGACTCCATCCTACCACCCACCTGCGTAGTGGACTCGTTAGTCTGGAAGAACGAGTCCTTGGTGACCCAGGCCCAGGCTCACCAGGCCGATCCGGGTACTGGCCCTCCCGGTCGGTTGTTCGTCCCGGATGTAGTTCGTTCGGACGTTCTACAGTTGGGTAATTCGTCGAGGCTGGCTTGTCATCCTGGGATCACCCGCACCCTGGCTTTCCTGCACCACCGGTTCTGGTGGCCTACTATGGATCGAGACACCTGGTCCTTGGTCGCCACATGTGCCACCTGTGCACGCAACAAGACTTCCAACAAACCTCGGTCTGGACTGCTTCGCCCGCTGCCTATCCCCAGTCGTCCGTGGTCCAACATCGCTCTTCTGAATGTAGGCTAAGAACGCGATTAAATATTTCCAAGTGCAAAAACGCCAACATATTCTTTATTTTGCTGACCACTTTTGGGTTAGGGACGGGTTAGGTTTTTTTATCCCGACAAAAGCCTCTCTCGTAGATCACACCATCTTTCAACGTCTTTGTTTAATATGACTGCATCACCTTCTCTCACATGATCAGCAAATCATTCTTGCATGCGGGTGTCTTCATTCATAAAAAAATAAAAACATTTGGGAATATGCAAATTATTCTAAAGAGGTCTAGACTCCGTGCGCAGCCCCGCCTTCTGCAGTGAACCAAGAAATCCCGCGCTGTGACGAACGGGGGATATTACCCCCTCGTTTTGCACAGGAAACGAGATAAGACGGTGAAATCGCCATATGTGCCAAGCCTCGACCGAACCGGCTTGGCAGTGTAGAAAGGCCTTATGCTGGAGAGAGGGCAGTAGTGCGCACCTAAAAAAGCAACCAACCACTCTTAACACACACACACAGACACCACGGCGGGTGCTGATTGACTGCGCGCACACACACAAACCCTGCTCACCGTTAGAAGAGCTGTAGGCGAAGTAGCCTCATCAGAGACTCTACTTGCGTTCAACAGCAAAGTCTCAGAGCTTGGCGTCTTAAATCTTTTGTGGACCTTTGTCAACAGCTCCTGCCTTTCTCTACGTGCAGTATCACACAGAAATACGTAATGTTGGGTCGCCAAGATTGTTGTATATGTAGGCCTATAGAGGGGCGCTCTGTTTAATTTAATATTGCATGGTTTCCAATAACTCCCGCTCAGCCCCTCGCAGTTTACGCGTGACCGTGATGAGTGTGTCTCTAACCTTCCGGGAGTAGTAGGAGGATTTGATACAATTAAATTCAAAAACGGTTGTGAAAGAAAATATTCGATAATCGATATTCGATAATCGATATTCAAAAAATAAATAAATAAATAATAATAAATTAATAACTCCAGAATAATCTGGCGGGCCAGATATTATGGGCCGCCAGTTGCCGACCCCTGCCCTAGAGTGGTATAAAGGCTGGGACAAATTTCGTATTGTAAATATGTACACTTTATGTTGAAAGTATAGACCGTCGCGATTCCCATTTAAATGAATGGCGCGGTGATTATTCTTAAAAACGAGAGCTGAAAAATGAATCAAACTGTAATCAGATAACTCAGTTATATGCTATAGACCAGGGCTATTCAACCTCCTTAACAAGGGGGCTGAAAAGGAAAACCACTGGGGGTTCATGAGCCACACAGAGTAAAACTACGTGAATGAATCACTACAAATAAATCGTACTTAAAGTAGTGTTAACTTAATATATATAGTACTACTACATGGAATAAACTTGTCAGACGCATTCCTTCCTTCTTCACTTTTAATCGTATCATTATAAAAGATTTTGTTCTCACATATTCTGGACACGTATTTAGAATTCAACAATGTTGTTTGAATCGTCACAAAACTGAACTACTGTACATATGTGACTTTTTGAGCCAGTCAGTCAGTGAGAAAGATTGCACTGCCTTGTTTGCCTAGTTTGGCTCTTCCTGAGACACTCATGCAGCTTCTCATAGGTCATGGAGCAACGTGCCCTTGTTCTGATGGCATTCATATGAGAAAAGCTAGACTCACACGTATCGGTTGAGCCAAACATTGTCAGAATAAGTGATGCCAGTTCCTGATTGTGGGGTACTGATACTGGCTAGTATCACCGGCTACACACAGAAACCTGATTTGCATGCAACTATGTTTCACCTTTATTTCATTTATTTTTTGCATGCAACCTCTTGCGGGCCAGAAAAAAATTAAGAGGGGCCGCATTTGGCCCACGGGCCGCTAGTTGAATAGGCCTGCTATAGACCCTAGAGTATCTGTGGTATAAAGGATGGGAAGAATTTCGAATTATAAATATGTACAATCCACAACGTTAGCTCTCTGGCTCATAGCTCAGCGGACTAGAATACCTCCCGTTGCCTGGTCGTAGCTACGGTCCGTCCTATTTATGTGAAAAACGTTGTATTTGGATTGTAAAACGCATGAAAATATAAATGAATGATCTTGATTTCTTTTCTTTGGCAAGTGACCATGGTATAAGCGGGATAATGCCCTTCGAGGTGTCAAAAACATGTTTGATCGATCGTGATAAAAGGGGACTACTTTTTGAGGGAGGTGAACTCAAACAGAGTATACATTTAATAAGAATGCAATACGAATAAGAAAAGCATAATTATTAATAGTTTTATTATGGTGGCAAGCAAGAAGTAGAATACATGGGATAATCAGTCTTATTAAAAGGGTTTGTGCAACCAAACGCACAACAAGACATGATTGCGGCTCTTGTCGGTCTCGTCTCTTTCTGCCAATGACATGCGAGTAGAGCGGGGAGTGACGAGTGACTGTGGGGGGACGTGCAGTGGCGGTTTTAGGTACGGGCGAACCAGGCAGCCGCCCGGGGCGGCATATTTGTGGGGGGCGCCAAATCACATGGGGGGCGCCACGAGCAGTAAAAAAGAAATCGCGCTGCGTAGCGGTTATCAATGAAGTACTACATAACATTGTGTGGGGAATAGGTATTTTGGCGCCCCCTCTGGCTGCAGGCGCACACCTGCTCGTTGAGAAGGTGCCGTGCGCAGACGGAATGAAACCCCCACTAAAGCCCGTAGGTTCACGATACAAACCAAACAATCGGGGGAGGGGGGGGATCCCCAACTCGAGGTCTCAGCGCCGAGGTT
The DNA here is from genome assembly GCF_031168955.1 of Gadus macrocephalus. NCBI lineage: Eukaryota > Metazoa > Chordata > Actinopteri > Gadiformes > Gadidae > Gadus > Gadus macrocephalus. The sequence goes on along the minus strand of NC_082387.1, from coordinate 7,133,985 downwards.
CCCACCGGTGGAGGATTTCCCCCTCGAGCAGTCTCGTGACGCCACACTGAGCTCAGCCTACGACCAGGTGATAGCTATTGATGGGAGTAAGGTCCGGCCAGATGCAGCGCTGACTTACCCACACTTTATAGTGGTTAGGGATAGGCTTTATCGGGTGAGTCGTGACACCCAGAGTGAGGAGGATATTACCCAGTTGCTGGTACCCAGGAGCCGCCGGGAAATGGTTTTCCAGGCGGCGCATTATAAACCAATGGCGGGCCATTTGGGGTACGATAAAACACTTAACCGGATAATGGCCCGGTTCTATTGGCCGGGGATTCAGGCGGAGGTGCGCAGGTGGTGCGCATCCTGCCCCGAGTGCCAGTTGGTGAATCCCCCGGCCGCCCCAGGGCTCCCTTACGGCCCCTTCCCCTGGTGGAATCCCCCTTCGACCGCGTTGGCATGGACATTATTGGGCCATTAGAACGTTCCTCACACGGGTCGATTTGTGTTGGTCCTGATCGACTACGCAACCCGATACCCGGAAGCAATTCCGTTGCGCAACAACTCCGCGAAGAGTGTTGCGCAGGCGTTGTTTCATTTCATATCGCGGGTGGGAATCCCGAAAGAGATTCTCACTGACCAGGGCACCAATTTCATGTCACGCACGATTAGGGAACTTTACGGGTTGTTAAAGGTTAAGGCCATCCGCACAAGCGTCCATCACCCAGCCATGGACGGCTTGTGTGAGAGGTTTAACCGGACTCTAAAGTCCATGATCCGAAAGTTCGTACACGAGGATGCTCGGAATTGGCATCAATGGCTAGACCCTCTGTTGTTTGCAGTGCGGGAAGTGCCCCAGGCTTCCACAGGGTTTTCCCCATTTTAGTTGCTTTATGGGCGCAAGCCCAGGGGCGTCCTGGAGCTCATTAAAGAAAACTGGGAGGAGGGGTCCAGTGACAGCAAGAACAAAATCCAGTACGTCATGGACTTGCGTGCAAAGCTTCACTCACTAGGGGTATTGCACCGAGCCCAGGAGAGTCAGAGACGCCTGTACGACAGAGCGACTAGATTACGCGATCTCACTCCGGGGGATAAGGTCCTTGTACTATTGGCCACCTCTAGCACCAAATTACTCGCGAAGTGGCAAGGACCCTTTGTGGTCACACGGCGGATTGGGGACCTGGATTACGAGGAAGCGCGTTCGGACAGGGGCGAAAACAAGCAGGTCTACCACAGGTCTACCACACAGGTCTACCACACGCCCTGACCGGTCGGTCAGGGCAAGGGTCTCTCAGGGAGTCAGGCGCGGGACGTTGCCGGTCTGCAACTCCGGTTCGCCAACGTTTTTTCGCCCCTGCCCGGTCGCACCCCGCTAATTACTCACAACATCGAGACGCAGCCCTGTTTAACGGTGCGGACACGCCCCTACAGGCTGCCTGTCCACAAACAAGATGTTGTGCGGCGCGAATTGGCAACCATGTTAGAGTTCGGCGTGGTCGAGGAGCCTCACAGTGACTGATGCAGTCCCGTCGTGCTTGTGGGGAAGCCGGACGGGTCTGTCCGGTTCTGTGTAGACTATCGTAGGGTGAATGCGGTGTCGAAGTTCGACGCCTACCCAATGCCTCGGATCGACGAGCTCGTGGACCGGCTTGGCATGGCCACCTATTATACGACTCCGGACTGCACGAAGGGCTACTGGCAGATTCCACTGTCTCCAGCAGCCCGGGAAAAAACAGCCTTCTCCACTCCGCTCGGTCTGTACCAGTTTAAGGTGCTTCCGTTCGGGTTGTTCGGGGCCCCGGCCACGTTTCAGCGGCTGATGGACCGGGTGTTACGGCCCCACGCCGCGTATGCTGCTGCCTACATTGATGACATCGTCATCTATAGCGGAACGTGGGAGCAGCATATGCGGCAGGTGGCGATCGTTCTTCAGTCGCTGAGACGGGCGGGGCTCACGGCCAACCCGAGGAAGTGCGTGATCGGGCGGAGGGAGATCCAATATCTGGGGTACCAACTGGGGGGGGGGAAGGTCCGACCACAGGTTGTGAAGACCGCAGCGGTCGCCAACTCCCCTCGGCCCAGGACCAAGAAAGAGGTGAGGCGGTTCTTGGGGCTGGCGGGGTATTACCGGCAGTTTGTACCACACTTCTCCGACCTGGCCAGCCCCTTGACCGACCTCACCCGTAAGAGGGCCCCAGATACAGTCCAGTGGTCGGAGCCATGTCAGGTGTCATTTGAGGCTATTAAAACAGCCCTCTGTGGAAAGTCGGTCCTGTGTGCTCCTAACTATGATCTCCCTTTCTCCCTGCAGAGGGACGCGTTGGATAGGGGGTTGGGCCAGCAGGTGGAGGGGGTCGACCGCCCGGTGCTGTACCTGAGCCGGAAATGATCAGACCGGGAGGGCCGGTACAGCACGGTGGAGAAGGAGTGTCTCGCCATCCGGTGGGTGGTCGGCGCCCTCCGCTACTACCTGCTGGGGCGCGTGTTCACCCTCTACTCCAACCACGCCCCCCTCCAGTGGCTCCACCGCATGAAGGACGTCAACGCGAGGATCAACCGGTGGTACCTCGCGTTGCAACCCTTTAATTTTCGTGCACAGGCCTGGGGTGCAGATGGCCGTGGCGGACTTCCTCTCCCGCTCTGGGGGGGGGGAGTGAGTTGGCGGCCGGATGTGACCCCGGCCTGTGTCGGGCGGTGGGGGTGTGTGGGGGGACGTGCAACGTCTGGCCTGCAGGGGGAGTATGGGCAGGTTGGGAGCGCACCGGATTGGCTGGGGGGGTTAGACCTGAGTGCAAGCAGGTGTCAGCGCTCAGGCCAATCAGGGACTGTTTGTATTTATGTGCCTGCTTTGTGGTTAGTAGGAGGCAGACCGGAGAGCAGAGAGAAAGAGAGGTCCAACGCGTTCCCCACCAGAGATCGCAGGTCGTGGATCGCAGAACGCGAGGACTCTCCTGGACGTTAATTTAAATTTTTGGTTCAAGTCTCTGTTTTGTTTTGTTACGCTTCCAAATAAAGACGCTCCCAGTGAGGGAAGACGAACTGTGGCCTCCGTGTGCTCTCTTATCCTGTTACAGTGACGTAGACTGATAATCCCTCAATAGCAACATCTAAGGACAGGAATCAGGCCCCGTCGTCCACACGGAGCCGAAACGGGCGAAAACGATTCGGTTTCGTTTTATGCGGTTCAGGAATATCTCCTCAAAGAGCACCAATTATGCTTTTTCAACTTTTAGGACCTATAAACGTTGTAATAATGATTTATAGTCATGTTTAACCACACTAAAGTTTCAAATAATGAAGTACATGCATTTAGACGTATTCCCTGCTGACTTCTGGGGTGGCTGTCATAGACCTATTATAGAATGGACAGCGGATTCCAAAATGGCGCCCATATGATAACTGCTCAATGTCGCAGGGCAATATCAAGGAGAGATTTGCTTCTGTATCACGGGAGCCTAGTAGTGGTGGATTTAATGATTCGTTTCCGTGACCCAGTTCGCCAAGAGGAGTCGTTCGCGAATCGTTCGTTCGTTTGTTCGTTCAGTCGAGTTTCCGGTAGCACTAACTCCACTGAGTCTGACTGACTCAGCTGAGAACCGTGCAATGGCCTGCATTCCATGATGCGATTTACCACTACCGGAAACCAGGATGAACGAACAAACGATTCGCGAATGAGTCCTCCCAGCTCAGTCGAGTTTCCGGTGAATCGATTCACCGGGAACTCAAATGAACTAGGAGGAGTCGTTCGCGAATCAGCCTAGTTTCCGGTAGCGGTGAATCGCATCATGGAATGCACGCCATTGCACGGTTCTCAGCTGAGTCAGTCAGACTCAGTGGAGTTAGTGCTACCGGAAACTCATTCAGTCGAGTTTCCGGTGAATCGAATGGTGAACAAGACGAACGAGGGAAACGAACCGGTTCGGTTCGTTCGTCCTAAAGACTCGTTCATTCAAACCGGTTCGCGAACGAACGAGCCAACACTAGAGCCTAGCCACGCCCTAGCTCATGACGTACCGGATGCAGAAATACTCTTGTTTTCTAGCATTGTTAGCATTGTAGCATCATAAGCGAGAGGCCTGAGCGATCGCAGTCGCATTGTTTACCGACCATGGAAGTATAAGTTAACTTAATAAATATGAAAGATTGCTCGAAATAAAATATAACACCAACAACATAGTTAATATATGTAGGCCTAGAAAAAGATACAGTTCAGTGTTATTGTTTAAGAAACAGATTCCTTCCAACTATTTACGAAAAATGCAATCAATAATTTATATACAAATAAATGGTAACATATCGATCAGCAATGAGGTTGGAGTAGCCTACCCACATAAATAATTGGAAGACACCAACATTGTTAACTGTCATACACAGCTAAACAAGCAAATGAAAAATTAAATACTAACGCAACTGAAAGGTTTTTTAGTCTATTAACAATATTATAAAAATGATACCGTAATGCACCCATTCTTTGTCTTTGGAACTTTTGAATAAATGGTGAATGCAATGATCGCAAGCAGAGAAACGTGAGAGTCATTGATTAGAAGCTGAACCAGTCTAAAAATCATTTTATCACTAAAACCCTTTTAGTGATAAAGGGTCACCACCGTGCCTAAAAACCATTCATGCATGTTAAGTAAAAGGAAAAACCTCGGACACGAGAAGTTAACGGAGCAGTGAACTAGGCCCTCTCGGATGCCAGGCTGAAACAACATTTGTTTCACTACGACTCCTTACAGCTGCCTACCCCTCCTTCTCCAGCAAAAAATAATAACATAAACGGCTAATAAAATGCTTGAGGTGGCGTTTTGAAAAGAGAAAACTTACATTTTTTTAGTACATGGCATAAAGATAATTATGAGCCTTTGATTGATATCCAGACATTTTTTGTGGAGACACAATCCTTTTCCCCACTTGTATTGGAGTGGACGGCGATATCTACTTCTGGGCCACATGAAATGACGGACCCCCGTCCACAGCCAGCTTAAACAGCTGCAATACCAGGCTTGGCCTCTGAGCACTGGTGGATTGCGGAAGTATGCGCCTATCCTGGGGGCCTGGTTGCCCTGCGCCATTGAGCAGTTTACATAGGAATGAATGGGCGCCATTTTGGAATCCGGTGTCCATTCTATAATATGTCCAAGGTTCCTGGGGGCTTGATGGTAATGCTGCAACATGCTCTTCCGGAAGGTAACCAATCACAACAGGAGGGGGTTGGCAGGAGGGGGACGAGGGGGCGGAGAAGGACGAAGCCGAGTGTCCAGATTAGGACGAAGGACGAAGCCGAGCGCCCAGATTAGAGGAAGCGTTTCCCGAATATCTAGGGCTACATCGGTTTTTGTGCTGTGATTCGTGTCAGGTTGCTCTATTGGAGTCATTAATAAGAAATGAATACCAGAAAAGTAGTTTTATAGGAGATCTTTAAAGACGGATTCATAGCCAAACCGCATCGAGCTGTAGAAACGCTGTAGTAAATATTCAAGGCGCTGGTTCTCCACAGAAAAAAGGGGGGCGCATACAGCCTGCGCGATGTATACAAACATTCAGTCACGAGGAGATTCAACCATTTAAATTGAGCAGAAATACTTCTTAATGTACAGTTAGTAATTAAATGTTTCATGGGGCTGTGTTTAAAGCTACAAAAAGAATACAAAAAAATAAAAAAATAAACGCAACTCTGACGTCGCCTAGCTGGTGGGGCGGCGATGACGTCATCGTTTGCGTTTCAGGCGTCCACACGAATCCTAACACGAAACTGCATAGGTCCGTATATATTTGAAACCACCCTGGGACATGGTTTCAGAAATGTGCGATTTCGGGCACCGGATCCGCCGGCTCCGTCTGGACTGTCGGCCAAAACGCACAAGACTTATGCGGTTTCACCAAAAAATCTGCTCCGTGTGGACGGGTCCTCAATCTGTTAGGCTACTAAAAAATTCATGCCACTTATTAAATGTAAATATATTGAGATGTAAAATTTAATCGTGTGTTGTCATTATGACAGATTGATTATATTAAATTCACAAACACGTATGAACACACAAACACACACACAAACACATCAGCTCAACCGACCTACTTTTATTCGTTGCACACAGATATCTGATGTGCACTGTTTCACAGGGATAGGTAAGTAAGTCTTAAAAAAATATATATTTTTATTGTCCTTACCAAGCCTGAAGCCTGACATAATCACTAATCTGTTTTTCACCCTAAAGACCACAGCATCTTAATTATCAATCAATCAATCAATCAATCAATCAATCAATCAATCAATCAATCAATCAATCAATCAATCAATCAATCCATCATATTTCTTATGAATGTTTCCCCCATTAGCTCAAAGCTTGACTGCTCAACCGTATTCACCGTATCTGCCATTACCATTACAACATTAGTGCTATGTCGCGTTGTAATATGCAGAGCCGCCGCTCCCACCAGGCGCATAACGCGCTGCGCCTATGGCACCAAGTTCTGCAGGGGGGCTCGCAACACAATGATGAAGAGAGGATGATGATGATCATAATGATCAAGGATTCAAGTTTGAGATGAAGCACAACTACAGTTGGCATCATTAATTAAACCATTAGCCAATACAATACATATTTGTATTGTTTCATATTTATTTCTGAACATGGCATTTACATGATGCGTTTATAAGGTTGTGTAGAGAGCAGAATCAGAATGTAGCCTGCCTACTCTAAATTGAGAACACAGGAATAAGCGATGAGCATACTTGAAGTCTGAAAAAACCTTTCCTTACAATACAACACTGAATAACTGAATGGGACAAATCTGACAAATTAACCAGCGTTCTGAGATTGATAACTGTGTTAACCCAATTTCATTCGACGGATTTCTTTGGCCAATGAGCATTCCCGCCTATGACGCCTATAGGCGAGGAGCGGCCCTGGCTATATGAACAAGCGCCGCCGCGTACCGGAACAGTGAATGCCCGCCGGTGCTGCGGGTTACGAGTAGGACTACATCAAATGCATAGTCGGTTTATCTCTGTAGGCCTACTGAAAATACAAAGGCTACAATGAATGTTTATCATCGAGACTGTACTATTATAGTACAGTCTCGAAACATAACAAAAAGAGAGAGAGAGAGAGAGAGAGAGAGAGAGAGAGAGAGAGAGAGAGAGAGAGAGAGAGAGAGAGAGAGAGAGAGAGAGAGAGGGGTGTGTGTGTGGGGGGGAGAAAAATACGAGAGAGAGAGGGAGGGGGGCGAGAGAGGGAGGAAGGCTGGCATAGGCTATTGTCGGCAATCTCACGCAAGACTTTGCCTACATTGATCCTCCCACCAGTGACTGACTGCATATTTATACCGTTAGGAACACAACCAACGCGGCCGTCATTAAGAGGAGCGACCGGGACGACGGATAAAGCAAACCGCGGTAAGTGGCAATGCGCGCGAGAGACGCAGTTCACCCTTACCCAAGTGATGCGGATGGTTGGAAGTGTGAGTGACCTAAATTATGTAATGATGCAAGCCGGAATCGCCTGCTCCTCGTGCATCAGACAGTCAGCCTCCCTGCTGAGGCTGACCGGCCAGGAGGAGAGGTGGACCGTAGGGTCTCATCAACACAACATGGACATTTTTGAACAGATTAAAGGGGTTGATATGATTGTCATGTCTTTAATATCGCTAGACAGTTTTTTTCGGTTTTATAATATAACATTCATGTTGCTGAGAAGCTGATATCGAGTTGTTTTTTCCGTGTCGTAGGTTATCTTTTAAATAATGTTTTTAAAATGAAACCAACCATGAAGAAACTATGCTCAGCCCTTTATGAAGTGGACTTTCTAAATACCAAGCTCAAGTGCAAATGCTTCTTATATTTTCCTATTACTTTCCCTTCTCTTCTCCTCACTAGTTCGCCCCACTAGTCTCTCTCTCTCTCTCTCTCTCTCTCTCTCTCTCTCTCTCTCTCTCTCTCTCTCTCTCTCTCTCTCTCCTCTCTGAGCACACACACACACACACACACACACACACACACACACACACACACACACACACACACACACACACACACACACACACACACACACACACACACACACACACACACACACACAAACATACAAAAACATTCAAATGACGTAAGCCTTATAACTTCAAACTACAAATGATGTATCATTTGTGTTCAATATGACTAAATCTAATTTCCGTGATTTGATGTAATGTAAGTCTTCATAGTCTCATCAGGGTGTAAACATTATACAAGCGTACACAGAATTAAATTTCATGTAATGCAGCAGACTGGCTGTGTACGGCTGGAAACACTTGGATCAATCCCATTGCCCCACACCTTCCTAATATACAAATCCCCCTATAAAGTCCCAATTTGTTTGCAGAAAAGAGCACACCAGTTCCAAGGAACACATCCCACCATCGGTTGCCCTACAGGTCATATATAACGATAGACTCTGGGAAACAGAGAGCAGGTAGGAATTTTATGAAATATCTTTGTTTATTGTCATTCCAAATGTGCTATTAGATATTAGATATTCAAAAAATACTGACAGCTTAGGGCTGCAAGACGGCTGGCACTATGCTGAGCTAGGTCAGGCCACGAAAGCCAGGTAGCAGTTGAAGGTAATGTTTGGCGGGAACCTGTGTGTGTGTGTGTGTGTGTGTGTGTGTGTGTGTGTGTGTGTGTGTTAGTGGGCATGGCGGCAGTTGGAAGGCAGAGGTAAAGGGGCTATACGAGGGGTGGTCTGGGGGGCTGGTAGACTGGTTTGTCACTGTGCCAGGATTCACATTCCCTTCCTGTTGCCGTTGAAATGGGTAGCACCGAGATAAACAGGGCCGCTGGGATTAGGGCCCTCTCGGAGGAGTGATCACCGGGGATTTGCCGCCCAGCGGACCCACAATGGCATTGTTGCTTGACGCAACAACACACACTACACACGCTCAATGGCAAACATTCACAACAGACAGTGAGCCTCCATCAAACTGACCAGAGATCCCCCTTTGTTGTGGAAGCGACACTGGAGTCAACAGAGGCTAGTCTAGCCGTTGCCCATGTTTGGTAGAATGGGGGGGGGGGGGTCTCTGTGGACAGTGGCGGGCATGGGGGCACCGTCTGTTGTGGGAGCTTGTGGCGGGAGTGGCCACGTGTTTAGTGGGTGTGTGGGAAATGCCGAGAGTGAGAATGAGGGGAAATAACGGGATGAATCTGTGTTTTGATTCTGTCTGTGCATGTGTGTGGCTCAGCTGATGCCCGGTAGACAGAGGTGGCACCAGGGGAACTGTGCTAACGCAACACAACAGTGCAATGAGCACTGTTGTGTTGTGTTAGCGTCAACTGGGCTCAACAGGTATGAGTATGAATGCAGTGTGGGAACGAAGATGAGTCTTGTTTGTTCTCACAGTCTCATAGCATCCACTTTGCTCTTCCTTTATATTCTTATTTTCCATCTTCCTACTTTCCTTCCCCAGTAGCGGCGCTGGCCCTGACTGCCGCCATGCCTCTTTTGGAAGAAACGTCGGTGCCAAAGGGTCGACCCCCCACCCTCCCTGTAGTCGTCATAGGTGAGCATGACTCAGTCATGAGCATGACTCAGTCATGACCCTGTTCCTCATTTCCTGTTCTATGTTTAAACTCTCTCTCTAATGATTTATTCTGTTTTTAGGCAATGGGCCGTCAGGTATCTGTCTCTCCTACCTGCTGAGTGGCTACAAACCCTACTTAGAGACCGGGGCAGTGCATCCTAACCCCATATTATACCAAAAGCTACAGCAGGCCAAGCACCTCCCCATCACTGAACAGGTAAACACACACTCCGGGGGCTGGAACCCGTGCAGTTTGAAACACAGGTTGCTAATACTTTCCTCTGTAAATTCCTTTCCCTTTGTGCGGCAGGATCTTGAGTATTTGAGTGAAGGCCTGGAGGGGAGGTCAGGGAACCCCGTGGCGGTGTTGTTTGACACCCTCATGCACCCCAACGCAGACTTTGGCTATGAACTCCCCCCAGTCGTTCAGTGGAAACGGGACAAGCAGCAGCAGATCCCACACCTGGTTCTGGGCAGTGCAACACCTGGAGGGGCCTGGCATGTAAGGAACTTGTTCTCCTCACTTTCATTATCGCTGTCAGCATCTCCATACCTTAGGTCACCTTACCTACACACAGATTCACTGGTCCCCTCTAGAATGGCCTCTTCTTCCCCAGTTTAATCAGGATTTCTTCTCCCTTAGGCGATGGAAGGATCCATGTTGACTATTAGTCTTGGCATCTGGATGGAGCTCCCTGGGGTGAACTATAGAGACCTGACCAATGGAAAACGCAGGTATTGAGAGTTTCAGGGCAGGCTGGAGACAGGTGGATGGCCATGGACCAAACATTTCTAGCAGCTGCTGATATTCTCTCTCCTCTCTATGATCCTCTCCCTAGGGTTGTCACCAATGACAGAGCCACCCCAGAGGAGATCTCGTCCTACTACCGTAATTATGTGAAACTCATGGGACTGCAGAAAAACTTCATTGACAACACATATGTGACCTCTGTACAGAAACTCTGCCGGGGCCACAAGACACAGGCTGTGGCAAAGGAGGGTTCGGAGCAAGAGAGTGGAGGGGTTGGTAACGGTGAGAATGAAGCGTTTGATGGAAATGGAGTTGAGTGTGAAGATAGTGGGGGAGGGGGCACGCTCTGGGAAGTGAGGGGGTACCAGAGGTTGCAGAAGGACAGCCATGTCCCTTTCTGCTTGTTTGCAGAGAATGTTGTTCTGGCCACCGGCGCATCAGATTTCCCTGCTCGACTTGTCGTAGAGGGGGAGGAACTTCCCTTTGTACTTCACAGCATTTCTGACCTGGGGTTGGCTGTGAGCCAGGGAAAACTGGATTCAACCTCTGATCCAGTTTTGATTGTAGGCGCTGGTCTTAGTGCTGCTGACGCAGTGCTATGCGCTTGCAGTGCTAACATTCCTGTCTTACACGTCTTTCGTAAAAACATTGACAACCCTGACCTAATCTTCAAACAGCTGCCAAAGACTTTGTACCCAGAATATCACAAGGTCTATAACATGATGTGCTCCCGACTTCACACGACAAGCATGGCTGCTCCCTCTGTCGCTAATGGACCACAGGTAGCGAGTGTTGCCTCCTCAATGTGTGCCAAAATATGCTCAAAGCCCCCACAGGCCGTAGTTAACATGTCTACTAACGGTGACAGCAATCTCTCCCCTGACTACACTAGTTTCCCAGAGCACTGTGTGGTTTCCTTTCAGCCCGACAGGAAGTGTGTACTTCAGGGGAACAACTCCTTGAAAGCGTTCAAGATCTCCATGGCTCTGGTTCTGATCGGGACAAACCCCAACCTGTGTTTCCTCAAGGGCCAGGGCCAGTACTTGGGTATTGACCCCACAAAGCCCATCTCTTGCAAGCAGAACCCCATTGACATCAATCCCTTCAACTTTGAATGCACCAAGGAACCGGGGTTGTTTGCGATGGGCCCCCTGGTAGGAGACAACTTTGTTCGTTTTTTAAAGGGTGGAGCTTTAGGCATAGCCTCCTGTTTAATGAAGAGACTAAAGAAGAATGAAAAGCTTATCGGCGACGGGCCGCAAACATTAATCTAGAATGTTATTGTTGGTAGTGGCTTGTTGGCTGAAGAGCACACCTGATAAAAGCTGTTACTAATAGAGATAAAAAAAGACAGTGAAGCTCATCTCAAGTTAATCCTAGTCAGTTTATTACTAGAAAGGGCAGTATGATTGTGAAAGGTCCTCATATATAGTGTACCACTGTTCAGTTTGGATCTGATTCTTCTTTTCAAAACATTTTCAACGTGTGTCTTTCATTACCACCTAAGCCTCTCTTCTATGTGTAAATGATGGACAGTGATGCATTGCATCAAATAAGGGTGATCTTTGTTTTGTCTTGGGGTCAAATATTAAGCCCAGAACATAATGCATAATGAGGATGAATATTGTCTTGGAAGACTTGAATGCTCAAAGACTGGCGTAGCCTTTCATCGACAGCATTTGTGGGTGACTGCCGTACCGACATGCATGCACGCATGCATACTTGCATGGCATGTGCTGCACACACTCTTTAATGCCCTTCTATCAATGCAAACATGCGACAAACTATTTGCCATATTCGGCAGAAAACAATCTCCAAACAATTTCCACTAGCCTGTGGACTCTGAGCCTGTTTCCCGCTGCTATATTTCCTTCAGTGTGACCTTAGTTTGGACAAGGACTTTTGAAAGTAACTGCCAAATATACGATGGCATCAATATTTATATTATTTGACAATTCTATTGGTTAATATTATATTGGGAAACATTATATTGAATATTAAATGCAGATTATTTGCTGTTGATGGCAAGAAAACTACAACTGTGAAATTCTATAATTTCAAATGCAATTAAATCCATTAATGTTAGACAACCTGAGAAAATTAGAAGAAAAGTTGCTCCTTGGCCTTGCTTTCCAATCTGCTCTGCATCTAGGGGGTTTATATTGATAGTGGACTGAATCAAACAACCACTTGAGCAGTACTGGTTTTATGTATTTATGTTCTATGTTTGTTTGTTATACTGGCTGTAGCCTAGAGTTTCTAAAATGGCCAGGGTATATCAATACTCTAATCCGTCAAACTATATTGTGTCAAATACCTGAGCATTAATTTTGTAGCTTGCTTTTTTTACTGAAATGCTCAAAATGTTAGCCTGATCTCGTGGTTCATTAGTCTTATGATACTGAAAAGAAGCTGATCATATCTGTGTCTACTAGAGGCATACAATAAGTCGAACTAGAATAGGAAAGCATCTCAAAAGCTAGAATTGCATATTGTCTGAAACAGAAAAGGCTGCTTAGTCAGGCAGAATGGGAAGGAAATGAAGCAAGTCTCAACACTGTTTGAACAAAAAAGATTACATTTTCTTTTTCTTAAGATGTTTAGTTGTCAATGATTTAATTTCAAGCTTGTGTACTAACTATATATTCCCTCTGTATAAGAGTTTGTGAAATTGCCATTATCTCTAGGTTGTCTGGCTTGTTGTTGAGGTACCAAGGCCTCTAAGCCAGTCTAGACCCAGATTCCCTTCCAGGTAGCTTCATACAGGAGCATCCCACTCAAGGCCCAGTGCCTCTTCACAAATAAAACGGGCAAAAACATTCAGCAGGTCTTGCAGCCTTGCTTAAGGGCATTGGAGGAGGTTCTGTCTCCTTGGAAAACCACATTGCTACTACTACAGAAAATAGATTATTACCTCTCGAATATATGTGCCAAATTTTAGTTCCTTTCTCTGCTCCTATGAACTTGCTGTGGATGTGTGTATGGACTTTCTCTGCATCAACCAATTGCACAAAAAACTTGTTTCTAGCATTGTGCAAGTGCCTTATATGTTGGTTTATCTAATGAAATAAGTTAATACATAAATACATCAAAATAGAAAAGGATATTTGTTGGTAGTTATGAAATCAGGGCACTTGTTTGGCTTCTTGGTTTAGAAACAGGAATAGTAGTTTTGTGCATGCAAGCTTTGACTTCCTTTTCTAGTACAAACAATATGGATTCTTGATGTTTTATAAACTGTATTTTTTTATTAACAAATACAATCTTCAAAAACAAATCTGAAGTCTTCTTTTTTTTTTACATTGTATAAACAACCTGCAATTAGTGCGAGAGACATGAAGGTATGCCTGCTACATACAACAAAACAAACATTCACTGTCATTAACTTGTTCCTTAGACCACAAACAGCAGGTCTGGTGACGTTGTTAGAGAGGGCCTTTATATTATCCTGATGCCTGTCGACCACCTCCTCACTGCGGCATCGCTTGATGTGGAGGGTTCATCTTTTTTTGGACAGCCTGGATGGATTGTACCTTCAAACACACCCACACCCACACCCACACACACACACAATGTTGGAACAACAGCTTTTACCCTCCCTGGTGGATCATTCCTTAATGTCCTGAGTGACATTTCGCTCAAACCATAAAAATAGACCAAATTAGGATCTGTAAATCACAGACAGTGTTTGAGCAAGTCAAACACCCTTACAATAAAGCACTTCTGAATGGCACGGTTTGTCCTTAACCAAAATATGAAAAGATTGTTTTCTTAGGGACCGAATCTGTCCCCTGGCTACGCATGACTGGCTGAGCAGGGTGACTCAGTGATCAAACAGCTCAGCCCTGACAGACACACACACATGCACACCAAATATTTAACAGACACACACATACGCGCACCTTTTTACTCAGCCTGAGAAAACAGAACAGCCTAAGAGCCAGCCTATCCTCTTCATTGCCATGGTAACTCTTAAATTCCTATCACGTAGGAATGGCACCATTATGATTGGTTGAAGTTGAAGCAAGCTGAGGTGTCTCTAAATACCAACACCTCAATGCATTAATATAACAGGATGTGTGTGTGGAATCAGATCAATGTTATCAAACAAAACTTCATAAATATCAGACAAGAATAAGAATTTGAGGGACGATAAAGTTAATGAAGCGAAAAATATAAATTTCAAAAGGAAAACTTTAACTTGCAAACAAATCTTTTTTTTTTTATCGTGGAAACTAGCTATTTTCCATGTATGATGACAAGTCCTTTAGTTTACAATTCCCACAGTCAACTTTGCGTACAGGCTGCAAGCTCTCTCGTTTACTGCCTGACTTTAGTTTGAATTCGGACGCAAACTTCTTGTGTGGACTGTTTTTTTCCAGGCCGAAAACAATTGGAAATGCTATCAAAAACGCAAAAAAACAGGTTTAAACTAGAGTGCGTTTCGTCCTAACAAATTGCGAGATTGTGCTTGCTAAAATGCTAACATCAACGCTAACGTCAAAGCTAACGTCAGCGCTAACGTCAATGCTAACGTCAACGCTAACGTCAACGCTAACGTCAACGCTAGAGTCAACGCTAGAGTCAACGCTAGAGTCACCGTTGCCTGAACGTCGTAAAAAGTAGTCCAATTCGGAGGAAATACCGCCCAATCTGGCAACACTGCCCGCACGTCCTCCGCGCTCTAACCTCATCAATGAGACCAACTGAAAACGAAGCCGATATGGAACTTAAAACTGTGAAAAAAGTACAGAGGTAATCGAAATTCGGTTATTCAAATTATTGTGTGTTGATTTGTTAAATGGTTAGGGTTATGAAGGTTAACGTTGAAAATTGACCAAGTTATAATGTCTTAAGTAGTTGATGTAATAGTTTAAAAAAGAGTTGAAAAAGCCATCATGTTGTTAAAGTGCTGGACGTTTTGATAGTTGAATGGTTTCTGTAGCAGAAAGTAAGAAATAGCAGTTAACAGCAGAAAAAACTGGCAAAGGGAATAAAGAAACTTAAGAAGAACAGTAGATGTGCTTGCAGTAGCAACAACACTAATAATACCCAATCATTTTTTGGCTTCAACAGGGTTCTATTCTCTCTCAAATTCTTACTTTTGTTTGATATTTAAGAAGTTTTGTTAGATGTTATTGACAAAAATCCTATTTCATAGTCTGTGCGTTCGTGGGTGCATGTGTAAAAATAGCACCTCAGTGTCGTAATGTTCCTGTGCACAAGATCATATGCCTGGTGCACTTAGAAAGGATAATTTAGATTAAGAAATGGGTGCTTAAATATGTCTTTGTCTTTGAGAGATTTGAAACTGTGGTGGTGCAAATTAAAGGTCCCATGGCATGCTACTTTATGGATGCTTTAATATAGATATTAGTGGGCCCCAAATACAGTATTTGAAGACGTTCCTGAAATTCAGCCGTGGTGCAGAATTACAGCCACTACGAGCCAGTCGCACATTGAGCTTTCCCCAAATGTGCCGTTTCGGTGTCTGTAGCTTTAATGCAAATGAGGAGGAGGGAGAAGGGTCAAGGAGGAGGGTGGGGGTATGGCCCTGAGCATCTTGCGGCCACGGTACCATGCGCTCTGTTTAGTTTCGCGATGGCGAGGCGCAAACAGCCTTTGGCCGCTAGGGATGGGAATCGAGAACCGGTTCTTGTTCAGAACCGGTTCCGAGTCAACCGATTCCTTGGAATCGTTAGCAAGCCTGCTTAACGATTCCGCTTATCGGTTCCGGTCGCGGCAAATGCGTCGTGACGTCACACACACGCTGCTTTGATTTGGTTCAGAACGCAGCAAACATGTCGCCGCCGAGGAAGAATCGCATTGTGCGTTCAAACCAAACGCGACGGGGCGACAAGATCCCATACAAAGTGAACGTAGAGACGCGTATAAGGGCGAGTTTGTCGCGGGAGAAAACCGGCGACAAGTTTTTGTCGTGATGACAGCCAATCAGCGTTCAACAGCGTGATAACTGAGTGACATGTGTAACATAACAGCCAATCAGCGTTCAGCCGTCAAACTCAGTGCAGTGCAGTCCGGGTGAACCGCGGAATGGAGGAGAAAGTGATTGTTGCAGTTTGCGACTCCCGGATCTCTATATATAATAGTATATAATATATTATATACTATATTATAATTGTATATATAATATCACGGCCAACAGCTCTGTCGCCTCCGGATGGCCGTAGCGTGGGGAGCTCTCATAGGGATTGGGCTTCTCGGGGTTTGTTTACCGGCATTGCTATGGTTTCCGGTCTTGTGTGTTCCAACGGTTTATTAGGTAGGCCCATCTAATAAATCTCTGTCTAATCAATGCTTCATTTTGTTTATGTCAGTTTAATTTTGTTACAAGTTGAATGCAAATGAGCACTGTTAGAATTCCAAAAGGCACAAGCTCTTACTTGGCTGTTTTCAGTCTGTGTTTTTAGTTGTATGGCACATAATGATGGCATTTGGGCTTAAAAAGCGATATATTTTTTCGTCTAGACCAATTGATTTGAAAATGTACAATTTCCTAATACTAGAAGCACTTCTGATCAGATATCAACCCAGCACTGACACTTTGGATCAAGGAGTTTTTAAAGGACAGACCCCAGCATGTAAAGGTCCAGGGTGTAACATCGTCCAACATCATCCTTAACACCACATGGGAGTCCCACAGGGTTGTGTCTTGTCTCCCATCTTGTTCTCAATATACACCAATGAGATCACATGCAACATCAGTGGATTCAAGCTATTTAAATATGCAGATGATCTGGCCTTGGTGGCCAAACTGACAGATCAAAGCACCCTGTCCAAGTACACCCAATATATCACTGAAATGGCCCTGTGGTTCAAAGAAAGCTCACTGCAGTTGAACATCAGCAAAACCAAAGAACTGTGTTGCCATAGGAGGAGGGCATCTAACACCCCACATCCACTTTCCTCACCTTTGACCCTGGAAGGACAAGTGGTTGAACAGGTGGTGAAGTTCAAATACCTTGGCACAGAGATCGACCAACGTCTGTCCTTTAGCCAGCATGCAGATGGGGTTTACAAGAAGGGACAACAACGTATGTATCTCCTGAGGAAACTAGACACCTTCAATGTCAGTAAAGACATTTTGTCAACTGCCTACCAATCTCTGGTGGAATCCATCATCACTTGCAACATTACATCCTGGTACGGCTTCCTCACAAACGCAAGCAAAAGCAGACTTAATAGATTAACTAAGCAAGCAAGCAAGCTAATAGGAATACACCAGAAAGCGCTGGAGGATCTGTATATCCAGGCAGTGGGAAGGAAGACCAACTCCATCCTCTTAGATCCCTCCCACCCACTCCATCCTTGTTTTGATCTACTTCCTTCTGGCAGAAGATTCAGAATGCCTTTGGCCAGGAAAGCTATCTACAAAAAATCATTCATCCCCATAGCTATACACACACAGAACACTCATTCCTCAAAGAACTCACACAAATAACACACACACAAATAACACACACACACACACACACACACACACACACACACACACACACACACACACACACACACACACACACACAAGCCTTCAGTCAAAAGACAATTTTCTAGTATGGCAACATACTAGACAATAAAGCTTTTTGAATCTTGAATCTTGAATCTTGAATATTAAAGAGATGTAATGCAAACAAACACATTTATACTTATTTTCTCACCCAATGAGAATCGATAAGAGAATCGATAAGGAATCGGATCGATAAGCAGAATCGGAATCGGAATCGTGAAATTCCCATCCCTATTGGCCGCGTTCTGTAAATATTTGTGAACAATCCGGGATCTCCGGCGGGAGTCCTGGAGCTCTATATCTAAATAATATCGTACTATACATAGATATCTATATAATATAATATATATTATCACGGCCAAAAGCTGTGTGAGCCTCCAGATGATATTATGAATCTCAAACGACTGCGTCGGGTTCTTCCACGTCTCTGGTTCATCCACATCCACATCAATCTGAAGTAGACTGAACCACGACATGGAGGAGAAAGGGATTGAGGGCCGCGGTTGTCTCCCGCCGTAGCCTCGCTGCCGAGGGAGTGGTCAGCGCTTAGGCCCCACCACCTCCTGCAGCAGGCAGCGCCGAGGCGGTGGTCACTCGGCAGCGGGAAGCGGGGCTCAAGCGGGAGACATTTGCGGGCAACAATCCCTTTCTCCTCCATGTCGTGGTTTATGTACTTCAGGGAGTCAAAGCCAAAGTCATTTCGCCCAATTCCTTCTCCACCATTACTGAGATAACCCCCACTACGAGTCTCGTTGTGGAAATACCAGAGACGAGAGTCCGACCTGTTATGCGCCATAACACCAACAGCAGAACCAGTGTTCACGTTAGCCGGCTATAGCAGGACATTGGCCGATAGCACGCACGCATGGCCGGTATAATAAAATGTAAACGGCCCACATGTCCGAGAAAAAAAAAGAAAGAAGTTTGCATTTATGTATGAATTAATCAGCAGCATATGAAAACCAGTAGCGGTTCCTGGCCGAGCTCACCAGGGAGGCAAACACGAACGTGCATTCATGAACGCGTGCAGTGCTACCGCACATGCATACACATGTCACTCAGTGGCCACGCTATTGAACGCTGATCGGCTGTCATCACGCAAAATTCGCGTCAAAGTTGAAATATTTCAACTCGAGCGAATTTGTCGTGCCACAAATCCTCGTGAACGCGCTTGCCTGTCCCCGGCTAAAGTGTGGCGCGACAAATCAAAAATTGTCGCCGGTTTTCTCTCGCAAAAAAATTCGCCCGATACGCGTCTCTATGTTCACTTTGTATGGGATCTTGTCGCCCCGTCGCATTTGGTGTGAACGCACAAATCTTTCCCGACTGGGCAAAGCTGGCCAAAATCGCCAGTACAATCCCCGTGTCCAGTGTTCCTGTGGAACGAGGCTTTTCACTCCAAAACAGGATTAAAACATCTATCAGAATCCGCCTAGCTGAGGAAAAGGTGATGGCTGATGCGCAGATCGAGCCTTGGGCCAGGGTTGAAGGTATTAAACTTTTCGCGAGCAGCGGAGCACTTCCATGCCATGAAGTTGCGCCAAAAGTAGCCTGCAAGAATTCCAATTATCGAATTAATAATTTTTTACCCGTTTACTATTTTTGCAGAGAATGGCCGTTATGTTTTTTTACCTAGGCTAATTTAATAAATGGCATTTATTGAAGCAACTTGGTTTGTGTCGTTTGTCGTTTAAATGTGGACTTTTGGTGATTATTTAATTTAACAAAACTTGCGTTACAGTCCAGGAGCTCCATATCTTAATGATATCTGTATCATATAATACATATCATCACGGCCAAAAGCTGTGTGCGCCTCCAGACGATATGAATCACAAACGACTGCGTCTGGTTCTCTGACGTCTCTGGTTCTTCCACGTCCACAACAATCTGAAGTAGACTGAACCACGACATGGAGAAGAAAGGGATTGTTGATCGCGGTTGTCTCCCACCGGAGTCTCGGCAGCGGTCAGCGCTTAGGCACCAACACCTCCTGCAGCAGGCAGCGCCGAGGCGGTGGTCCCTCGGCAGCGGGAAGCGGGGCTCAAGTGGGAGACATTCGCGGGCAACAATCCCTTTCTGCCCCATTTCGTGGTTCTTGTACTTCAGGGAGTCAAAATCCAAAGTTCCTTTCCCCCAATTCCTTCTTCACCATGGCTGAGATAACCCCCACTAAGAGTCTCGTTGTGGAAATACCAGAGACGAGACAAAGTCATCGTCTCTGAAATGCGCCGAACACAGCACTAATCTGGTTCCATCGTTTTTTTGGCATTTCTCCAAAAATAAATTGCAACCATTTCTCCCTTAATACCTCTGTCTTTGGCAGTAGATGCAATGTGGACGTTTTCCTTTGGCATGACACACAGGTCTGATGTCGTTCTGCCATTGCATTCAAAATTCTGTAACTAGCCTGTTATTTAGCAGCATTAGCTCAATCTCGACTCCTTCAGGATTTCTGTGGGTGGTTACGAACCAACCAAGTGGGAAGGTCCATGAATAATAATTTGACGACGCTACGTAGCAGTGTCACCTTATCGAGATTGGCTAATTTTTTGTGCCTTTTTCCTTTCATTGGCTATTGCATACAGCAGACAAACTGCATAGATTTCAAACTTACCATAGGTCACAAACTTATTCTGACCCATGTTATTTAACAAACAATAGGAAAAATTAGATTTTAATGGCATGGGAGATTTAAAATGAGTTCATATTTTCTGTTGTGTTTCATAAAGAGGTAACTCAGAACTAAACTGAAGAAAAAAAACATTTGTCCTCACCTGAAGAGGTCATCTCCAAGGCTCTCATCGCGCCTGCTCTGCTGCTCCTCCTGGAACCAACACACACATCAGGAACAATTACATTATACATTTAGAGGATTTTGCTGACAACTATTCATTCACAAATTCACACACAGACGGCGGTGTCAACCACGCAGGGCAACAGCCAGCCCTTCTGGAGCAGTTAGGTTGAGGTGTCTTGCTCAGGCCCACCTCGACTCTCAGCTACGAGGAGCCGGGATCGGACTAGCAACCTTCCGGTTACCACTCAACCCGCTCTGCCTCCTGAGCTACTGCCGCCCCAGTAACACTAGACCCACTCCATTGTCTCCTGCCAGCACAGGGTCACAGTGAAAGACTCACCTCAGAAGCATCCTTCAGCAAGTCATCCAGCTCAGAGTTCTTGCCCCTGTTGTGGGCCAGTAGGTCACCGCCTCCAATGAGCCGGGCTAGCCCCTCGGTGCTGGACCCCCGTACCTGCCCAAGGAACACAGTGGGTGAGCCAGGTCAGGGGCTCTTACTACCAAGTATGGAAGTTTCTATGTGAGGATAATGAGCCAAAAGGTGGAAACAATAAACCTGTATATTGCGAGTATGTGCATTATAATTATGTCAATGTAATGTATTACATTTGCAATTTTACATATTTCAATTAATACTAGTTCATTTTGTAATAAGAATTCATTGAATCGAAACTACAATTGAGAAAAATGACTATGATATACACATGGATGTTTGGACGTATACATCCACCTTTATATGAGCACATACTAATCAGAATAATCACAAAGTGATTTTTAGGTTAATAATGAAATAATTAAAAGCATCTTCGACTGACTTTGCAAAAGCATTTGAAGTTCTTTGTGGAGCTGGGTCCCTGTGTTTGCTGGGGTTTGCCTCTAGGAGGCGCTGTGACCATGAGGGATTTAAACTCCACCAATACCAGCCGCTTCGGAAGACCTTCCTCTGCTTCAGAGGCCTGAAGGGACAAAGAATGGATTGTTTATCAGTCGAGTATCTTTATTTAGTTTCCACGTAAGTATTACAATTATTTGTTGTGCGAGGTTTCTTGCTCAATAACAACATTTGAAACAGAACCAATAGAAAAAGAAACCCCTTACTATTTTGTCCTGTTTGAATACTTTCAGTGGTTTTTCCAGCATTTCCATAGTTTGTCCACGGGCTGCACCACCTAATGCCTCTGAACCATCCTGGAGCAAAACAGGGAGACTGGTTACATAGGGGGCCATGGGTGCTTTCAATATTTAACAACTGAGCCGACGCTGGCCTCACCACAACCATAGACACATTTTCATCTTTAACAGCCGGTGCTTCTTGACTTCTGGTGCCAGCTGGGGCCTCCTCTGGACCCCCGCAGAGCCACCGCGCACCCCCTGCACGGTCCGCAGTTATGAGGGGATTGTGTCTCATGATGGAGTTGGTGCAATTTTCCGCCTCCAAGCTCTGGGTGGTGGTGGTGGTGGTGGTGGTGGTGGTTGAGGTGGAGCCTTTCAGCGGGCCACCGCTGGGCCCTGGACCAGCCCCCCCGGGGTCCCGCGGGTCGACCCGCGGCCTCTTGCTTGTAGAGGAGTGTTCCACAGCGACCGTGGAGGCGGGATTCCTCTTGTCCACCGAGCGGTTTCCTACGAGTTGTGCCTGTTGGTCCGGGGCGGCCCGGGACGGCTCGCCAAAATCCGCCATCTCTAAAGACATAAGGGATTCCAGTTCCTCCATGTCCAGATCATCTGCCTTCTCCTTCTCCTCCTCCAGCTCCTTGTCCCCAACCTCCTCCAGCTCCTTCCTTTTCCTGCCCAGCGTCCCCTGCTGGGACGGATGGGAGACCCCGCCTGCCCGTGACTGAGTGTCCATGGGCCTCGTGAAGAGATCGAACTCTGAGCCCGGCGGACTCTGGGCCCCTGTGGGTCTTCTCGGAGCGGCTGAGGAGGAGGAGGAGGAGGAGGAGGAGGAGGAGGCGCCTGGTTGGAGGGCTCTCTTGGGCTCCGACTCTTCAGCAGAGAATTCGTCCGCCCGAGGCCTGGAGCACAGGGCCGGGTGTAAACATGACTTAAACATGGACAGATAATAAAACATGGCAGACGTGACAGGGAACGGGGGCGGATGATTTTAAAGAAAATCTGTAATTCTAGGATGAAACATGTAGTGCTAATATGACCAGCATTGTTATCTTGATATCAAATACCCTATGCATGCAGTCTTAATGTAGGCATCCTTAGCAAGATGCTGTTCAACCCTATTCACTGTAAGCTGCTTTAGATAAAGCTATATGGTCATTGACTAACCGTGAATAGTAAAAGGAATATTAAGTATAAGACTATGCTAAACAAAACAATGCATACCTCTTTTTGTTGACTGGCTGGAAGAAGTTGGTGAGGGGGGCCTGTTTCTGTGGGGAACACTGGGCTGGGGGCTTCTGTTTCTGGGAAGAGCGTTTCTGTGAGGAAGCCCCCACACCAATGTGGGTCTTCTGATTGGATGGCAAGACACCAGCATTCTTTGCACCTGGTCGGTAAAAATATATTGAACTGATTTTTACATTGCACATTTGCTCTTCTACCTAACAATATACGTATCATGTCATGTCAGGCTGTATGTCAATATCTGGGATTTTGCTTAAAATAAAGACTTCTTAAATAACTGATAATCTCCACTTAATCAGAGAGACTGTGGCGATATGTACAGACTTTGGGTTAACTGTTGACATTGTCTGTGTCCAGATGTTAATCATGACTTTTGTTAAACTCGCCCCCATTCCTGGTTCCCGTTCTGAAACTGTTGGAGAGCCATTGACATTCATTCTATGACCAACAGTGTTCAGCCGCTGCCATCGCTGTACAGCTGGGTGTATCTGTTGTGCATACAGCCCAGCTATGGTCATATGCAAATCCACAAGTTCAGTGCCCGTGTTGACACACCACTGGGCAGTAGAAAACGACTGAAATGATGAACCCTCCTACACTTGCCCTCGCTGGGTTGGTGAACATAGTAAAAATCATGACACATAAACAATGAACCTGGGTTCAAACTGGCCCAATCCCTTAAAGATCAGCCAGCGATTATCTTGTGACGTGTATTGGGAGACCAATCAAAGGCTCTCAACACAAACACAACCCCATGAGACACAACTATTGACCTTGCTCTCTGGGGCCTGCTTCCTGCTGCTGCGAGCCGGTGTTCTCTACGGTGTGGAAGGAGGCGCTCATGGTGTCAGCGACAGCGGACACACGTCCAGCTCCCTGAGCGCTGGGCCTGGGCTTGGAGAGCGGATGGGTTCTGCTGTGCGGGGGCGTCTTCTGGGTCTCTCCCACCGTCTCTATCCTTGCAGTGGACTTCGTCCCCAGCCTGGCCAGGGAGGGAACAAGACACACAGAAAGTGATGGGTGTGGGGGCACACGAGGAAGGGGTGACTTCAGCAGGACCGTTTGGTCACTATAAGGGGATGCGAGTTATAATCCAGTGAGAGTACCCTTGAGAGGCCTCTGTGTTGCCAACGTATGCGGTGATGTTGATAGATGATGCCTGCAGCACTGTCTCTTCTACAGCCACGTTCTGCGACAGAGAGGCATACGGGGGCAGCCGGGGCCGGACACTCTGGACTGAGTCTGACGCACGCACACACACACATTACAGTACAGGCAAGAGGAAACAAAGAACACATCCATTTCAGGAAAAAATTATATAAATATGTTTAAAGAATGTACAGCATATCACATAGGGATGTTTCTACTTAACACCACCTAAATATTTTGTCAGGAAAAGGTCTAAAAGTTGATTAAAATAAAGTCAGCTCATAAACTCAAGTCTAGGAAAGACAGGATGATGGTCTACTTCCTCAAAGTCGGATACACCTTAGCTTGATCTGAGTAAACGTAATGTGACTGTACAGTCATTGGTAACTCTCTTGGCCATGTGAGTGTACAGTAAAATGGTCACCCTCTATGGTTAAGTAGGCAGGATGGTGAATAGAATCCACCAGTTAAGTTGGCTTGAAAGAATAGAAGGACAACTTGGAAAGATGGATATAACGGAACATCATTTTCTCATACTTGCACACCTTGATAACCCTAAATAACAAACTAAGAGGTCAATCACAGATTTCTTTATTTCAAAGTGGGACATTTTTTGCCCTACCTGATTCACTGAAGGCAATGGACGGATTGCAGTATTTCTCACAAGAAACATAAATGGTTGCTAATCCAATCTCAGACTCTGTGATGAGTCGACAGCCACTTCTGCAATGGGAAAAACAAAGCGAACCAAGAGAGCTTCAGCAGGGTACACAGACAAGGAGAAACTCAAGGGTCAGCAGCGCTGGTGTGACTCTATGGAAGTGTGGGGATTTCAGCGTACTCGTGTACAAGCCTCTTCGCAGAGTCCAGCCAGCCCGCGGTGGAGCTGGGCAGCAGTAGCTGGGAGCTCCCTGAGGCCGCGGGGTCCACAACACAGCTTTGTGGAGACTCGAGCAGGGGCCTTGGCAGCGAGCCCTCCTCCAGCAGCAGGCTCTCCCCACCTCCGAAACTCACTGCGGCACTCAAACGCTTCAACTAGAGACAGGGAGGGTGAGAGCGAGGTAGACAGAGGTAACCAAACCATATTTTATCTGGGGTACATACTTTACCCCACCAGGAGAGAGACAAATAGTCTGCTGACAGAATATTATGAAAATGATCTCAACCTTATGAAATGAGGTACTGTGCCTTTAAGGGAAATGTGGTTCAAGAGCATCAATCAGAGGCTGTATACACTTGACTTGTTCATATAGCAGGGGTTTGTTGGTCTAACCTGTTTTGAGTTGAAGAAAACAAATTTTTTTCCACGGAAGAGCCGCCCACGCTCTGGGTTTGAGCAGAGGTTCACTGCCTCTTTATTCAAGCTGGGCTCATCGATCTCTGGGATGAAACTGGAGACACCAAATGACAGACCGGCCAGTATTATACTGGGATGTAGCAAAGCTCCACGCCTGCTTCAGCCGTGTGTTGAGTGTGTATGTGTGAACGTATAACCTCACCTGTGGGATTCAGGAGGGGGTAATCTCTGGTGCAGGGCTCTACTGAACTCTGTGAAGTACTCCCGCTTGACGATGAATCCGCCGCACAGCAGGGCACAGATGGTCTGCACAAACATCCCATCCCAACACTTTATTCATCAAACACAAACCGAGGACACTCGGTAGGATACGAGAGAAGGAACCATCTCTGACCTTAATGGTGACTTTGACTGAAGACATGACGAGGTGGGTGCAGTCTGGAGTCCAGGAGTTGACAAGCCTGCCCCCTAGAGGTTGCAGAGCATCAGAGAGCAACTTCTTCTCGCTGTTGTCCAGACATGACGAGCAGACCACAAGCTCCCGGTGCTCCACACTGGGGGGTTAGGAAGACGGGGGGACAGATACTGTACGTAAGGGTTGTTTTCATCACCTTGTTTTTATCACCTTTCATAAGCCTATCTTCCAATAGGTAAAAACTTTACTATTTCCTATTCTAGTATGATGAAGACAATCATCTCAATTTGCTGTTGTTCAAAGAATTGAGATCTTAAGGACAGGTCTGATCCAGCTAGCTAAATCCATCCAGTCGGTTCAAACTGCTGATGTGCTTAGAGTTTAGGTGGCCTACAAACAACAATGTACTAGGCTGAATAACCCCCCTGCACTGCATCTGATGGAACAGTAACAATAGTCAATTTTTGCTAGAGAATGGTCTTCAAGCGTAGTGCTGCAGTGGATGAGCAATGATAGTAAAAGAGTACAATTATGAAAGAACAGAACAACAACACATTTGTTGGACCTTGAGGTTATAAAGATAATCTTACAATTATAACTCACAAGTTGGGTTTACTTCAAATAATGAAGCCATAAGCTAAATAAATGGAGGTAAAGATATCAGCAAAAAAGATGAGTATGTTATACCTGAACTTGCTGTGGAAAACCCCAAATGTGACATTGTCCCCTGCTCTCAGGATCAATGGTTGGTTCTCTGGTAGGCGACTGTCGTTTACAAACGTGCCATACTTGGAGGAGTCTTTCACAGAAAGAGTCTAGGGTATTGCACAATTCAAATCACCAGTCAGTTCCTCAGATACAGCACTAGTCACCAACATACCACCTCCACCATGGAAGACAATCACTCAACATATGTATTTTTAAAAGTCTGCCAAACACAACATAGATTATTAAGGATTTATATTTTTAACTATGATTTAAAACATTATTAAAACATGTAATTATTGTACATTGATCACAACATGTAATGGATTTAAATGATTGTAATCTAGCTTTGTTAGTTGAGGAATTTAAATAAATAATCATGAAGAAAAAAAATTATCACAAAAAGACTATAAATAAACAAGAGAACATTGCTTAAAAAATAATTACTGTTAATTAACCAACAGTGTCTGAAGGTCCACTACAGAATGCACACTGATGCCATCTAGCACCACATTTTCATGGCTGAAGTTTAAACTCATCAACATATGACGATGCAAATATAAAATGTTCCTTGCAAATGACTTGAATGACGAAATGCTGGTGTGACAACAGAAAGAAAGAAGGAAGGATGGAGGTAATAAGATTTAAAAATACATCAAACGTTTAAATAACTAAAATATCTTTATACAATTCTACGAGAAAAAAATAAAAACTTGCTGTAGACAATATTGACATATAATGCTACATGACATTATCGACACTCTCTCGTCAATTTTTATTAATGCAAGCGGATGTTTTATGCATTAACTAACATACTATAGAAAGGTCAAATAAATAGACATTGTTGTGTACAATAATAAGTGTTATGAATAGAACATTTGAACCATGTTGAATTAACACAATATCATCTATGGTAATCCATATATTATCAGTCCAAGGTCTCACCTGCTCATCAGCAGTCAGGTGGGCGTGTGCCCGGCTAATAGACTGGTCGTTGGCCAAGAGGACATCACAGTTCTTGCGTCCCACAACGTACAATTTAGTGGGCAGCAGGTAGTGGGTTTCTCCTGTGAGAGAAGACGGTTAAACGTTACATGTGTGGATGATAGAGCCAATCCATTAGTGAGGAGGAGGAGATGATGATGATGACTATGATAATGAACGGCAGTATAATGGCAGCATGCAAGAGTGTGTCAATGTATCCAAGTTGGACCTGAACCTCACAGCTTTGAAACATGTTCTCCTGCACTGCCACATGAGATGGAGATCAGGGAGGGTTTACTGGGTATCATGGATGATACACACTGTACAGCTTTTCATGACAACATGAGTTAAAATCAATCAAGCCGAGAGATAAACAGGAAATTGTAGAGATAAATGGCTGGCAGATAGGGAATGACAACCTCTTCAATGTCGGTTGGTCTCCTTATTGTTCACCGGCCAGCAACCCATGACCGGTTTAAAATATTTTGCCTGTATCTAAGTATGTCAATACTTACATTGAGATTTTTTCAATGTAAGTTTTTTCTTGCCCTCTGGGGGGCAGGGGGGTGTCATCAATATATTGCCTGTTAAGCCCTTTGAGACTTAACCAGTAGCGAGACTTAACCAGTGAGACTTAACCAGGTCAATGACCTGAAACCTCTCATGACAGTTACCTCCAGGCTCCCGGGGCTTGAGGATCCACATCTCCCGTCACCGAAACAAACGTGGACGATTTATTCCAACGTGATCTTTGACTTTATTTTGTTTTACACAAAGCTAATCTCTTGCAGGTATCAGGTAGCATTAGAAGCTAACAGATGTCCAGCTTCATGAGCACAGCACGTCAACAGCCCGCCACCACATGACGTTCAAAGTGTGCGCCACCGAGCATTCAAAGTAAGGGTCCCTTAGCACAATGTTTATTGTCACTTTCCGAGCCTTCAAAGTAAGAGTCCTTAAGCACGATGTTTATTATATAGGCCTATTATCGGCTACACAGGACCTCTTTTATGTCATGATTTTGTCTGGAACGCATAAAATGAAATATTAACGTTTAATCACTGTACATTTGAATGTCTAATTTTCAAAATTATTAAACCATTGAAATAACAATATAGTGAGTCATAAGATTGAGAAATGGAGCACATATTAGCCTACTGACCTGGACACACGACACGTATATATATTTAATAGCTTTTTTATTTATGTTCTCTTGAGCAAAAATATCAGTATTTTTTATTCAAACTTAGTATTACGATAGATTTCAAATATTCATACAGTTCATTATTTTCATTTGTAACAATTCCATTGTCATGTCACCGCGGCCAAACCCATAACGAGGGGATGGAACATAAACTGATTTGATTTGTAGATATGCAAATTGCATGTTGGAGGAGAGACGCAGCAGCCACCAAATCATAAGAAAGGGTAATTGTCAGATGTCAGTTTGAACCATGTTTTTCCTGGTCTGAGACGACCTCTTCCCCACATAGAAGGCAAATCGTGGCTTTCATCACCGACGCTGGTGTAGGAGTCTGGCTGACGAACAACCTCACACCAGTCCGGTTAGTCCAGAGGATTATATCCACTGTAGGATGGGTGCAGGCAATGTTGTAAGAATGCACAAAGATCAGCTAAGGTAGGCCTATATGTATCTGTGTGAACGGACTTACTGGTCGCAGCATCCTACTCCAAATGGTGACATGCAGACGCACTTGTAGCAATCCTCTGTGAGCCATCTCTCTTCTATTTCATAAGTCTGGCCCATGTATTCACAGCTCCCTGTGGGCAAATCCACCGTTACCATGGAGACATTTGGACCAAAAACAAAACACACAACACTTTGCATGGACGACCGTTTACCTTTGGTGTTGAAGTAGTACTCTCCTCTACTGTAGCCAATGACATGAACAAAAAACATAGGCAGGACTTTCATTGTAACCATCCCTGTAAACAGAGTGAAACACAGTATCCCGTATAAACACAAAGCATCTTGACCTTACCTGAAATACTAATGATAAACTGTACTGAGTACATCTCACCTCTTATGAAGTTGTCCCCAACATTTTCCACAAATATTGTACTTTCTTTTATGATATTGCTTGATTTTTTATTTGACTATTCTTGTTTCAATATAATTCCTGATATCGTCGACTCTTCCCCTTTGCCTCCCTCTCCTCTTGGCTGGCGTTCCTGATCGGCTGTGCATCCCTCAGCCATACTGCAGTAGCATGTCTCTATCTCACACTTACTCTATGTGCCAATTACACAAACACGCAATAAACAAAGCAAATTATCTTTATTGACGTTTTCATTCTGTCCCATTGCAACATTGTGCCCAAAGTATACAGTGTGCACTAATTCAGATAACATTCGTCTCAGAGAGCCGTGTCAGACCCCATCAGTAGAACAAACTCGGCACAGAATTCCAAAAAGGCCTATTGTCTTCATGAAGTTGCTGCAGGTGTGTGTGTGTGTGTGTGTGTGTGTGTGTGTGTGTGTGTGTGTGTGTGTGTGTGTGTGTGTGTGTGTGTGTGTGTGTGTGTGTGTGTGTGTGTGTGTGTGTGTGTGTGTGTGTGTGTGTGTGTCTGGTACCGCCATCGCTAAGAGCAAACAAAGACCTCAGTGGTGGAATGAGCTCCCTGCCGATGTCCGGATCGCAGAGTCGCTCACCAGCTTCCGCAAAAGACTTAAAACTCACCTGTTCAGAGTTCACCTCGACTCTGCATAGCTACCCAGCCCCTTCCGGCCACCATTGTATGTTTTACGTCCTGCTCTTAATGTACGCACTTATTGTACGCACTTAATCTACATTGCACTTATTCATAGTACTTAATTGTGTAGCATCTGCTAGCTGCTATCATTGCTGTACACGGGGAATGGGTTAGCCTAGCGATTGTTAGTACTTGCACTTGGTTCCATGAACATCTTTACTGTACTGACAGCGATATATTTCACTTCTTATGACAAATGTACTTAATGTAGCCTAATTCGCTTTGGATAAAAGCGTCTGCTAAATGCCCTAAATGTAAATGCGCGTGTGTGTGTGTGTGTGTGTGTGTGTGTGTGTGTGTGTGTGTGTGTGTGTGTGTGTGTGTGTGTGTGCATCTGTGAACACATAATTGTGTTAATATTAAATTCATTAATAAATAAATATATTAAAAATATTTAGATACTAATGAATGAATGATCATAATGAATCATCTCCATCAATGATCCTCATGATGGGCCGATGCACTGATGCTATTTAATGATCCTCATGCAGTGTGTGAATGCATCAAATAATGTTTTTTTGTGATTTAATTTATTCTCTTTTATAGCTAACAATTGACTTCTACTCCCTGGATGAGTTTTCATATGATATCTTCAGTGTTTCCCATACATAGACCAATGTGTGGCGCAGAATGAAGGTATAGGTGGCGATAGTTACGCATTGTAACTCTAGATTCTATGAGTAAAGGCGCATTAGGCTATCGCTATTGCGTTATCCCTAGGTGTGAGCCGTAGCACTGAAAAATTTGTAATCCCTGCCCGCCAACAGCGTGGGGCTCAATCACGTCCGCGGGCCTCATTCACGTCAGATATACGCTGACGCCTTTTCTTCAGCTATTTAAAGGACAATGAGGCCGACACTTAAAAGGCTGCGCCTATACTCATAGAATCTAGAGTTACAATACGTAACTATCGTTCTATGTCGTATAGGCTTCGCCTTTTAAGGCTATCGCTATTGGGTTAAAGGGCGAAGCACGATATAGTCTATGCCTCATTGATCCCGATCAGTACCAGAAACACAGCTACATGAAGGGGCTACAGAGAGTGCAGACAGGTCGCTCACTCTCTTAGCTGACGTCAGGGCCAGCAGCAAAGCTGTCTTGGCTGACACAAACTTGAGGGGCACCCGGTCAAGAGTCTCAAATGGGGCTTTAACCAGTGCGCGCAGCACCAGCGTTAAATCCCATTGTGGAGTGAGAGAGCGCGTCACGGGTCTCTCTCCCCTCACACCTTTTAGGAAGCGCTTCATTAAGGGGTGACTAAAAACAGTTTTATCCCCGAAGCCTTCGTGACATGATGAAACAGCAGCCGCGTACCTCTTAACCGTCCTAAAGGCCAGCCCTCTTCCCATCAGTGTCTCGAGGAAAGAGAGCACACGTGGCAAAGGGCAGGAGATGGGATCACAACCCCTCTCCGTGCACCATTTATGGAAAGCCGCCCATTTAGCCGAGTAACACGCTCTGGTGGAGTCAGCTCTGGCACCCTGGATGGTCCGTACGACCTCCTGGGAGAGGCCGAGACCCTCTAGGCGCTCGCATTCAGCGGCCAGGCCCACAAGCGCTGGCCGATCTCTGGGTAATCTATGATTGCTCCCCCTGCCTGTGAGAGAGCGTCCCGCCGCCAAGGGAGTTCCTTCGGCGGCCCCGAGAGCAGACGCTGGAGGCAGGGAACCACGGTGCAATCGTCCGTTGCGGTGCTATGAGAATCATATACAGCCGCTCCTCTTGGACTCGGTCCAAGTCTTGGGGAATCAGGGGGACGGGTGGGAAAGCGTACAGGAGTGTGTTCGGCCACGCTCTGTGAGCGAATGCATCCACCCCGAGTGGGGGATTGTCCTTCGCGCTGAGAGAGAACCACAGCTCGCACTGTGTGTTCTCCCGCGTGGCGAATAGGTCGACCTCCGCCTTCCCAAACTCGCTCCATATCTGATTGATCAGATCGTGGAGTCCAGTCTCCTGGTTGGGGACACCCCCTCGACATTATGTCTGCCCCTCTGTTCAGGACACCAGGGATGTACGCTGCTCTGATGGAGAGCAAGTGTGTGTGCGCCCAGCATAACAGCGGTCTCGCTATGCCCAGCAACTGTGCCGAGCGCACGCCCCCTTGGCGATTTATGTATGCTGCTGTCGCCTTGTTGTCCGTGCGAATCATTACGTGTTGATTCGTCAACATTGGGGCAAAGTGTTGGACCACTTTCAACACAGTGAGGAGCGATTAAAAAAATAAACAATGATAAACATATAATAAACATGTTGAAAAAAATAATGATAAATAAAAGAAAAACAATGCGTTTATATGCATGGTCACGGGGGGGCGGCCAAACGCCGCCCACTACGTGAAACTCGCATGTTTCTCCCCAGCCCGACAGAGAAGCATCCGTGAACACCAGAGTTCGGGGATCGCCCCAGTGGGTCAAATCGGGGCCCACTGATAGGGGAATGGTCACTTTGCGCCGCCGTTGGCGCACCGGGTCGATGCGCAGGCGAGAAAACCATCCCTGCAGCCGCCTCATGTGAAGGAGCCCCAGCGGCACCACCGTCCGAGCGGCTTACATCATGCCCAGCAGCCTCATGACAGAGAGTGCTGTCATGACGCTGCCCGGGGAACAGCGGCGGAGGAGAAACCACAGCGTCTCCATCCTCTGCTGTGAGAGCCGTGCTCTCATTACAGCTGAATCCAGCTCTACCGCCAAATACATCACACTCTGTGAGGGGAGGGGGGAACTCTTCTTCCAATTTATGTGGAAGCCTAAATTCGATAGGGGGATTACCAACTTCTTTGTTTGAATAGCTGCTTCCTCCTTGGAGCGAGCCATCAGAAGCTGATCGTCCAAGTCGAACAGTACTCTCATTCCTGTTGCGTGCAGTGGCCGGAGAGCCGCCTCCAGGCACTTGGAAAACGTTTGCGGGGCTAGAGAATAGCCGAACGGGAGAGGGTTGTACTCGTAGTGTGACCCTTGGAATGAGAAATGCAGGAATTTCCTGTGTTTGGGGATCACTGTGACGTGGAAGTATGCGTCCTTCAAATCTATTGAAGTGAACCAGTCGCCTGGTTTTACACACTGTAACACTCGTCTGATTGTTAGCATGTGAAAAGGCCTCTCCACGATGCATTTGTTGAATAGGGCTAGATCGAGAATCGGTCAGCCCTCCTGTTTTCTTGGGTACTAGGAAATAACGGGAATAGAATCCCTGCATTTCCTCTCCCTTCGGGACTGTGGAAATCACATTTTTCGCTAGAAGCTTCTGGAGCTCCGCCAAAAGTGACAGCTGTTGATCCTTGGATGACAGCGTTGTTTCCACAATCCCGTTGAATCGTGGCGGGACGGAGGTGAACTGCAGGGTGTGACCCTTGCTGATCAGCCTGTCCATCCATTTGGCCAGGGGGCACGCGCCCAGCCATTCTGAGTAATGCTCTGAAAGCGGCTGTGCAGCCTCTTGTTTTGATGCGGCTGTCATGGAAACGAGCCACGCTTGAGCCCCTGCCGCCGTGTGTGTGTCGTTAGCAGAGGCATGCCCTGCCTGCCCAGCTTGTGACCAGAGTGTAGCTTCCTCTCTCCTGAGCGTGCGGGCGCGAGGAGGAATAACACTGCGACTGTGCAGCAGACTGCTGACACTGTGAACGAGCTTCGTGTCATTCGTAGACAGAGAGCTCGTTTTAGCGACCGTCTCGCCACATGTCATGCCAGGCACGATGTGGTGAGGGGAAAGTAATGTAGGGCTGGCTTGATCAATAATACAAGGGTTATTGACGGCCTGCCTACATGTGGTGGGAGATGCGGGTGAGACAGTTATGGCCGGGGCGATAGGGATCGAGCGGCGGTACCGCCCTGTAACCCCGGTCTGTCAGACCCTCCGTCTTCGTGACCTGGATGAACGTTTTCACCGGGGCTCCGAGCTTCCCGGGCTCCGCCACAGCACCACTGAAGTATGGTCTGATGGCGGGAAACATCGGCCAGATGGGTTCGAGACGGGCGGGGCGTGTCGTGGCCTCGAGCCCCCAGATGCCATGCAGCTGGTCCGGGCATTGGGGGGCCTGAGGCAAGGGCACCGCAAGGCCGAGGTTTGCGGCTGCCCTGGCGATAATGCCCGGAAGCTCTGCCACCAAAGCTCCAACCACTGGAAGTGAGGTGGTGGCAGAAACGGGCAATGCTGTTGCCCCGGGCTCTGACCCCTCCATCTGGAGAGGGGAAGCCGGGGGAGACGCCCCCTCCTCGCCGCGGTCGGAGTCGTCCGACTCCGAGTTCGCGAGGAGGGAGAGGGCATCGTCGTGCGGGACGGCGAAGTCGTCGGCACCTTCAGCGATGGCGGCGGCAGTGGCAGCCCTGCGCTGTCGGCATTCCATCGACAGCATCTTACAATGCTGACACAGGCAGAGCGGCGAGAGCGCCAAGAGGTAATGTTCATGCCCCAGGCAGCCCTCGCACAATTCATGGCCGTCACGAGGCAAGATGTAACCCGTGCTACATGACTTGCGGACGCTGACCGTCCTGGAGTCCATGTTCGTATCCATTCAGTATGCTAGGAACGCTGAAGAAAATGGGAGCCAAACGTCCGCCGGCGCCCGGGTATCTGCGAACTGCGGACGTGAATGAGACCCGCGGACGTGATTGAGGCCCACGCTGTTGGTGGGCGGGGATCACAAATTTTTCAGTGCTACGGCTCACGCCTAGGGATAACCCAATCACGATAGCCTTAAAAGGCGAAGCCTATACGACATAGAACACTGATCTTACTACTATAATAGCAGGCCTGTTGCACCAGTTACTCAAGTGCGCATGTGCCAAGCGCGAACGCGTATAGAGCGGCAAACTCACGCCCCTTCCGGTAGAGCCCATGGGACCTATGAGATCGAAAAATATGAATGGGTTTCAATGGAGAGAAAATAATTATCTTCTGATCCCAGTCTTTATATGCCCCGGATTACAGATATGTTGATTTTAATGATATACATGGAAACGCACACACATGCGCACACACTACACGCACACACGCACACAACCACGCGCACACACAGCACGTCAACACAAAGGCAGCAAACATAACGGCTCCGACATCGACAAACTCTCCCAGGTAAGACGTTCTGTATATAAATTGCGATAAAATAAGGGAAGAGAAAATGTCTCACCTCGACAAGCAACGGCAGGTCGTTCATTTTGTCATATAAAAACTGTTAAATTCAAACATCAGGCCGACCGGCATATCAACACACAAGTGACGTGATCTTAAAGAGACCTTGTCTCTATAACACAACGAAAACATGTCAATAACACAGTAGGCTATGGTGAATTATGTCTATAGAGTCCCCCATAAGACTAAACTTTACTCTGCTCCTTGAGCCTCCCCAAATGTCTTGCGATATTGATATCCCCCCTCCCCCCTGCGGACTGTTGTAGTTGTTTTATTTTTCTTATGTTTTGTGTGTATGCTATGTGTAACTTTAGGCTACTACTGCCTGTCTTGGCCAGGACACTGGAAGAAATGTTTAATCTCAATGATGATTATTATTTTCTAACTAACAATAGTTGCCTTGCATTTTAAAATATCAACACTTATCAGCCCTGAATAACAGTAAAGGCTATTTAATAATTGATTTAGCATGCATAGTATACTACACTATCCATTGAACAATTACCCCTGTTAATTACAACTAGAGGTTGAGAGCAGACAACGCGCGGGCGAAAACTTGTATATATTCATGAAAAAGGTTCTGTAGGTAAGATGTAAATTAAATTATTTGAGTGTCAGTTAGTTAGAAATGGATAAGCAATCCATCAGCTATTGGTAAGTGAAATGTGCTATGAGAATATCTCTTTTCAGAATACTGTACCTGCTGCTGTATGAGCAAATTATTAGGGGGCCAAGGACAAAGTGTTAAGGCAACCTATTTTAATTGTTAGTTTTACTATTATTATTATTATTAGGGGGCCAAGCACAAAGTGCGAAGGCAACCTGTTGTAATTGTTTGTTTTATTATTATATTATAAGGGAGGCCAAGCCCAAATTGCGAAGGCAACCTATTGTTATTGTTCGTTTTATTATTATATTATAAGGGGGGGCAAGCACAAAGTGCTAGGCAACCTATTGTAATTGTTGGTTTTATTATTCTGCAACATTTGATCTCCTCCATATTTACGTTCCAAGAAAAGATTCAAAGACACAACACAAGCAGGTTTGAAGACTATTGAATTTCTATTCAGTAAAAAAAAAGGGAAGTCAGTAAAAAAATAAAGGAAATTCAACCTTGTTTACTCATGCAACATGGATATACATAAACGGCAGCCTGTCTGTCTTTGTGACAGCCTGACTGACAAAGACAATTACCTACGGGTTTGCCTCTTTGGATAGTCCATTCAAAGACATTAAGGAACTGCAAATACTACATAGCACCCTCTGATAAGGAAAGATAACGATTGCACAATCAAATGTGAGGACATACATGATATTCTTAATTCATAAAAAATATCACTTTAAATTAATTACAGGATTACATATGGTCTAAAATAAGTAAGAAACAAATGGACAATAAAGCACATAATGTATGCAGATGTTCTGGTTTTGGTGAGCTGGATCAAGGTGATGTTAACGTGCCAGAATCTGTAGGAATATGTCTGATATTTAGTTGACGTGAAAACGCAGGAGAACAACCGAATATCAAACATATCACACAGCCTCTAGCTTATATGATTCCTTGCAGTTTGATAAAGTATTGCTTGGTGTTGAAGTTGATTCCAGGAATGCTTCATAACTTGATAGACCTGTGAGAGAACAAGAACAAAAGAAAGAGGAAATAAATGTGTTTGTACAAAAGGGCAACTATAATCATGATCGAAAGGGAGCAAATAAAAAGATCACAAAAGAGGCGTACAATCGGTTTGTATTTAAGAACTATTCAGAAGAGAGCATTATATACATACTATTATAGATTAGATTGACGAGGGGAGGGCTGTAAGTGGCTGAACAGGTAGTCTGAATACACAGGGTGTGTGCACTGGCCGGATGGCATCCTCACTCAACAGGTGTTCAGAGAGGCGCAGAACTCCACAAAAGCTGACCATAGTGTAGAAACATTTTCTATTTTGACATGCAGAAAACAAAGGTTACAAAGAAGTTACATACCACATTGCTTTGTCCAGGTCCATTTCTTTCCTCCTCCTTTTTCCTACTCAATACTGTTTGTCAAAAATCCGAGGCCTAAATATGTCTTGTTGTGAGGTTAAAGTATGTTGTGTGTCAGGTATCTTGCAAAACGGGTGATTCAACCTAATGAAACCTCATGAAAAAAAGGTTAAATAGATAAAAAACAACATCTTCATTAGATTTGCTAATGTAATGTTAGAGCCAAAATGGTGAAAACTCCATGTACGAGTTGTATTTGTCAGTGTCCCATCGTCCATCAGTGCTGCCTGAATGTATGAATGTGTGAACAAGTCTGCAGCGGGACAGGGTTTATATACATGGCTGGAACTTGAGTGTTGGTGGAGGGTACCACCAACACTCACTGACATTCACAGTGTAATTAGTTGGATATTGATCAACTGATTTGGCCTGGAGCCTTTCCTCCCAACATTAGCCTAATCAATAGATGTAATGTTCATCAGAGTGTGAGCTCCCCAACATCCACCACACACGCTCACAGATGCAGTCAGATATAACTTTCAGTTGATCTCTAAATCTAGGTCAAAGTTTTAGAATTGAATTGAGTCACTTCATTAAGTAGGGAGCGTTCCATTCCATTCGTTTGGTCTATCTATTTCCATTCAACATCGGGAGGTACTTTTCGACTTACCTACACAGTGCTTTGATGTGCCCATTGTTTTGCCCAAAAATATTTTCTACCTTTACCTGCTGTGTTATACTCTTTCCCTCAAGTTCATATATTTACGTTTGGTTAGTGTGTCGTAACCTACCTGAGGCAGCTCTCTTTGGCATGTTTTTAATCACTAGATATACATTCATACAAGTAGTGAAATATAGTCTACAGGGTTCAAATGTATATCGAGGAAGTGACCTCTGGTTGTCAAGATGACCTTTGGTAAACGGATCAATATTAATCAATCAATACTGCCATCACATATGGTAACTGCAGGCAGACAGAACTGTGGGATGTTAACACATGCTAACTTCTCAGCTGTGTATTTCATTATGATGAACCACCAGTACTCCAGCCATTGTCAAAAAAACACATCAAAACATTCCTTTTCAACAAGTCCTTTTTTTCCTTTAGACTATATTTTTGCTTGACAATTTATTTTCAATGAATGATTTTGCATCAATTGGGCCTTATGTAATTGTCTGTGTGTGTGCATGTGTGTGTGTGTGTGTGTGTGTGTGTGTGTGTGTGTGTGTGTGTATGTGCGTGTGTTTTTTTTCAGGCCACTGAACTGTACTGAAAATACATTTTCTTGGCACATGTTAAAAATAATTTACATTAGTTAGTAGCCCACAGAGCATGCAATCAAATTCAATGTGAATAATTATAGAAAAGTTCACATTGAACTTTGAGGGCATTTTATTTCATTAAATGCAAGAGTGACATGGATTGCTTGAATGTCCAGAAATATCCACACTATAAAATAATATTCATTTAGATGTATCAAGACATCAACGGTGGCTTGGGAGAGCCAGACTAGCAATGGCCGGTTCAGTTACACAGCAAGCATAGAACAATGCCTTAAATAGCTAACTTTCCTCAAAGGGGCCCACTATACTAGGGACAACACCTCCTCAAAACAACCAAATCATGCCATTATGAGAGCAAGGAATTCACCTATGGTCTTTTGCTCTAGGGTTGCTTGCAGAAAGGAGAAATGAGAGAAATGAGAGACTGTTCACCCTCTCTCTGCAACCCCTGTAACATGACCTTGTAAACCCGCTGGGGCAGAAGGGAGTCATCATGTCCCGGCCTAATAGGGGGCCTGGGGGTAGAATGTATTGGGTGGAGTCTGATGGGCAGAAAATAGAGTGGTGACCGGAGAGGAAAAGAATATCAGACACACTGGGGGATGTTGTATAAAGAACATTTATTTATTTTCATGACACAGCATTATGATGTTGATGTTCAAATATAAACAAGTGCATTTATGAAAGTCAGGTGGCTTTACCAAGAAATATATATACACGAATCCGACAGTCCCATACATATAGCATTACAAATCAAATAGTTCTGGATATGTAAATTACTAAGTGATTTGGTTGGCATGACAATTAGGCCAACCACTCGATTGAAGATATAGAAAATATATAATTGGTACAAAATAATCCCCTTCCCCATATTAGAAAATTAACTCAGAAACACATGGAGTAGCCCATAAGACTTTTGGACTTACAGTTAAACAGAAACAGCTTTAACTTCTTTTGGACTTCCGGACAGGTCAGCACAGAGTGTCGTTTTAGCAGGTCAACTAACGGGGCAATGGGGCTTTGTGAATGGCTGAAGGAGGTGTAAAGGTGGATTGTATGTAAACAATACACCCTTAGGGAGGATCACTCTGTAAAAAGATGTATAGACGAAGACAAAGTTATTCAACATACACGGGTGTGCACCAGTGTATGAGCAACAGAAAACTTCCATGGAGAAAAATAACTTCAGGGCGACATGGTGGAGCTTGGTCGAACTTGGGGAGTCCATTTGAAATGGGAATCCTGGGTTATTAGTTAAGGTGTTGAACTTCCGAAATAGTGTTTGGATATAAAGAGGTCCAACTCTCCTAGAAAGTCCTTCTGCTTGCCGTCTTCACTTCCTTCTTTCAGAGATCCGCCTGGAGTCCTTGCATCCTATTTACATGACGACTTTTAATACAGGACACACACACACACACGGTTGTGTTTGATCTGAAACTGTAGCCACTACAATCAGCTACAGACTACATTGCCATTCATAAAAACGGTTAGATGAGTAATGCTTAACTGCTACACAAAGGTGTGGTAAAAATGTTAGTGGGAGTAACAATGCTCGTGGCAGCTCAAGCCAACCCTTTATGGAAAATGCCCAGGAAACCCACCCTCAGAAGTATATTTAGGCGAGGAAGGAAGAAAAGTGTATACATTCAGCTTATGAACTCAGTTCTGAAAAAGTATGAATCCCTTAACCTTTGTGTGTAGTTTGTACTAATTAAAAGTAAATATCAGCCTAGAATAAACCTAGTATTTCACAACTCATATTAGGATTGTTTCAGGTAAACCTTCTCAGACATCATGCACTATTTCCACTACGAAATAAGTTAAAAACTGTTAAAATAGGCTTACTTCATTATGATTTAGGGGCCTCTGCCTTAGCCTCCTCGGGCTTAGGGGCCTCTGCCTTAGCCTCCTCGGGCTTAGGGGCCTCTGCCTTAGCCTCCTCGGGCTTAGAGGCCTCTTCCTTAGCCTCCTCGGGCTTAGGGGCCTCTGCCTTAGCCTCCTCGGGCTTAGGGGCCTCTGCCTTAGCCTCCTCGGGCTTAGGGGCCTCTGCCTTGGCCTCCTCTGGTTTAGGGGCCTCTGCCTTAGCCTCCTCGGGCTTAGGGGCCTCTGCCTTGGCCTCCTCTGGCTTGGGGTCCTTTACCGCATCTGGCTTAGGATCCGGCACACCACACAGTTTCCTAAAATAACAGAGTTAAAAGACGACAGCATGATGTATGGGGTTGAAGATACAGTTAAATCCGTGGTATGAAGAGGCCAGACTTTGCCTGCTATAGTCGTTACTGTACCTGGCCACTTCTGAATCCGTTTTGATGAAGTCACACAATTTGCTTTTCTCATTTATCTGCTTATTTAGAGATGCAACCTCAGCTTCCCAGTTGGCCTTCTGCTTTGTAAATTCCTCTGTGGATATAGGGCTCAATTATTAAACTCTTGTAATGCAACCTTTTAGAAATAGATTTTAGAAATTTGCCCAGTGTCCCTAGTAAAATAAGTGTTTTGGTAACTTACCTTTTTTGCTACCAAGTTCAGACTCAAGTGATGCAGCCTCATCTGTTATCTGCTTCTATGGGTTAAAAAGAGATGCAAGGATATTTTATTTTAGGATACAAATACAATATATTATATCCCAATTACGCATAAGCTTAGTTTGCCAATTACTTCCTGTGCCAAATTAAGCACCCCCATGATGCAACGCAAGACCAGCCTGCTGTATCCAGGTCAACCATGTAATCCACTGGTATAGCAAGTTTAAAATAAATGTGCCTTGCCTTGCCTATAGCAAGTTCTTTGAGGCATCAGTTGCATGGTCCGAGAACGATGTCAAAGCTAGTAATGCCATTCGTTTTATTGCAATGATAACTGTTAAGACTAGTACTGGTATATTTTCTTCTTCGTCAAAGAAAAGTGTGGCAAGCGTGAATTTGAATGCCTACAAGAATTGGCTATATGTCTATATTGACTCCATTAAGAGACGGCCACAATCACACGGCTCCACCCAATCACACACGTCCACCCAATCACACGGCTCCACCCAACGACACAGCTCCACCCATGACACGGCTTCACCCAATGATGGCTTCACACAATCACACGGCTTCACCCAAAAACACGGCTTCACCCAATAACATGGCTCCACCCAATGACAGCTCCAACCAATCACACAGCTTCACCCAATGACAGCTTCACCCAATCACACAGCTTCACCCAATCACACGGCTCCACCCAATGACAGCCTCATCCAATCACATCTTCCAATCACACGGCTTCCCCCAACGACAGCTTTGCCCAATTATGACAGCATCACCCAATCACACAGCTTCGCTCAATAACAAGGCTTCAACCAATGACGGCTTCACCCAATGACAGCTTCTCTCTCTCTCTATGACAGCTTCACCCAATCACACGGCTTCACCCAATCACACGGCTTCACCCAATCACACGGCTTCACCCAATGACAGCGACACCCAATGACATCTTCACCCAATCACATGACTTCACCCAATGACGGCTTCACCCAATGACACGGCTTCACCCAATGACACGGCTTCACCCAATGACACGGCTTCACCCAATGACACGGCTTCACCCAATGACACGGCTTCACCCAATGACACGGCTATACAAACATCGCATCATTCATCATAAACATCTAAACCGGGCAATGTGGAGTGTTAGGTCGGGTGTATAAAGAGACAAATGAATCTATGGACATTACCTAATTTACCGACACTGCAAACAAAACGGTTGAGATCAACCCGCCAGTCCCACCATATCGATTGACCCCCTGTCCCGAAGATATGAGGGGTGTCCCAAAGATATGAGGGGTATCCCTATATGATTGTGTCTCAAGCTTTGACCTACCTTAGCATTCTCACAGGCTTCCACTTCAGCCTTGTTTGCCGTCTGTTTGGCCAGGTGATCAGCCGCTTCACTCTCCAGTGCCTTGACTTCTTCTTTAATCTTGGCCATAAGTGGTTGCTTTTTGGAGATCTCCACTTTGTACTCACCGAGCACTTCCGCGCTGACGCTGAGTTTAATGAACTGGAACTTGTTGCGTTTGAGCAGTTGTTCCTCTTCCCTCTTCCGTCGGGTCACCGTCCAATACAATCCCAAACTCACAAGTACTGAAAAAAACAGCAAGATGTTGAGCCTCATCTTGCTTGCGAATTTGTGTTGGTAGCGACGCGCTTACTCTTCAGATAATTCAATAAACCAAAGCGTTTATTTTTTAATAGGCCTATACCAACTTTCTTTATGCAATCTGTAAATAAAAGTAAGCGAGGCGCCTGCGATATTAAAAAAAAAAACAGGACATCGACCTTTCCCTTAATTTGAAAGAAGGGGAATAGTAAAGGAAGTATGCCAGAAGGTGTAAATGTTTGGCTTTGTACCACCTGGGCCCGCCCACTGCGCTAGTCACCATGGGATGTTCAATTCATGTCTGTGTTTTTGGAAAGCAGGGTTTAAAGTTTTAAAAATATGCTTCAACCATCATACCTCTTAAAAATAGAATGTAACAACATATGAAGCAAATGTTCAGGACAAAGGCAGCACTCGTTTTAATATAAATGATTGGATATAGTGAATGGGAGCTGGATGGAGAAAGAGAAAAATGGACCAACAAGGAAGTGCCAGTGGTTATGATTGGTCACGCCCAGGTATCTGGTTCAGCAGGTGGAGCCGGTTACAGGTGGAATAACCACCCCTGAATGCGGTTTGCCTTCGGAGGGAGACACTTGTCAGTGCTGGGTTGCATGTACAGTGAGAGGAGTATCCACTACAACAACCTGCTGGTTGCCTTTTCTTGCCTCTGCCATGATGAAGATCGTGCCTGTAATGGCGTTCCTCAGTGTGAGTGTAATGGTGGTGATGATATACCAGGCCGTTCGGCAGGAGCTGGAGCTGCGGAGTCTTAAAGCACGTATGTTGGAGACCTCCGCCGAGCTCAAGCAGAAAGAACACGCCATCATTCAGGAGAAAAACTCAATACAAGATCTGAACAAGCTGCTTGATCCTCTCACAAAGCAGAAAGATCAACTTAATAAGAATAAGTTGGACCTCAGTAGATCTGTAGCTCAAATGACCAATTCCCTAGTGATATGTAACACTGACAAGGTAAGGAAGACACAATAACTAAAATGCACTGCTTCAATAGAAATACCAATGACTGTATGGTCTTGGTTGAACTGGGTGTGTTCTTCTGAGTAAACATTGGGAATTCACACCTTTTTGGTAAAGGTAATTAACCC
Organism: Gadus macrocephalus; assembly: GCF_031168955.1. Lineage (NCBI taxonomy): Eukaryota > Metazoa > Chordata > Actinopteri > Gadiformes > Gadidae > Gadus > Gadus macrocephalus. The sequence continues at coordinate 7,090,038 of NC_082387.1, read as the reverse complement.
TGTTTCCTGCATTTACAATTTGGTGTTGTATTGAATAAGATTTCTTGATGTTGTGTGTATTCCAGGAAGTGGCTGAGAGAAACAAGGCCGAAGGCACACAGGCTCTAGCTGAGGTCATCGGTAAGGCTGTATGAGGGGCTGTAATGGGAACACTCACAGATACCTTCTTTTAATTTAAGTTAAACGTGGCTAATATTTCAGATAATATTCGATCTACATCATATTAACTTTTTCATTCATCAAGTGAAATAGATCATTCTTGGTCTTACGCCTCTGAAATGCTATTTCATTGGTTTTTATTTCTGATTATTAAGTAAATGCTTCAGACAGATACAATCTTTATTTGAAAAAGTTGGCTATCATGACTGGTTGAGGGAAGTTTAAGATATTTATGAGGTATTATGGACTAAATAATTAAAATCCAGTAAAAGTCACTTGATAGATGATTGTGTAGTGAACATTGTTTTGTGCAACTCTGTCCTCTATGGGTCAGAATTATGTTTTTATAAATAATGTAACATTTCTGCTGTACTCCTTGTCCACAGCTAGCCACCAAGCCGAAAAAAATAAAGCAGAGGAGCAGATCAAAATCTTACAACTGCAAATTCTGGATAGAGACAAGGCAATCTGTACATTTGTAGATGAGACCAAGGAAGAAGGACGGTAAGATATTCCAAAATAAAATAAAAGCTAAAAATGCCAGCCTATGACTTAAGACTCTGAGTTGAATTGAAATAAGTTCTGAAATGTGATTTGAGGATAACTGATTTTTCTTCTCTTTTCATTACAGGAAGCTCTGCAGCATTGCTAAAGCCAAACAATAGTGTGTGTGTGTGTGTGTGTGTGTGTGTGTGTGTGTGTGTGTGTGTGTGTGTGTGTGTGTGTGTGTGTGTGTGTGTGTGTGTGTGTGTGTGTGTGTTCCTCAACCAGTTACTCCGCATTCTGTATCTGATAACCTTTGCCTGCTAGATAATTGTTTTTTGTGACAAACCTTCTAGATGATAGTTAATTTTGACAAACCTGATAACCTCCCTTTGGAAGAACTGGAATTGTCTGTCTCAATACCATGCGTGCAGCACACTTGAAGTATAAGTATTTTACAAACTAACGTGGATAATAAATCAATTTAATCTTACGGGTCTGGCTGTTAAACTTTTGTTCTTCCAGGTTCAGTTATTATGCGCACCTGCAGGGCACCAATATCCACTGGTATTGTGTGAGGCTTATTCCAATACCGCCCTCTGCTGGACATTTGCACTTCCCCATTTAAATCAATAGTATCTGTCTGCGTCCTGCAAGACGGAGGCGTAACTTGTAGTAGGAGGCGTAACTTGTTATTTTCTAAATCGCGGTCCACGCGAGATCTTTCTCTTTTCGCGGTAAACGAAAAGCGTTGTAAATCACGGTTCACACGAGATCTTCATTGAAGTCGGGTCTTAAACATGAACATGTCTCGTAACTCTGCCTTTGTAACTATGCCTTTGTATTCTATCAGGCCATGAGCGTGGAAGAGCCAGACCCCAAGGTCCGTTTGGGGTCGGGGCAGAAAGTCATCTACCATTATAGAATGACTATCAGAAAGCCCCGTTTAAATGTATTGTTTATTAGTTGTGGTTAGCCTACTAATCCCCTATATAGCCAGGAAGGCTTGCAGACACACCCTCAACATATTCCCAAACATACCTTTTGGATATTTGAGGCTTTGTCTATCTAATTATTTGACTTAAAGATGAAAGCTGCTTTCTAAGGTGCTAGCTATGCTTACATTACTTTACGACCTGCCACATTTGAGATGTACACGTTTGAGATGCACACTGAACAGTTAATACTCAGGCTAGTAGATGTTGCTTGCTTCTTTCTGCCCCGAGTTTGCAAAGTGCAACAGTGATGACGTAGGCTACCTGAGAAATCCATGTATTGAAGACCGGCAAATATATATAAAATGAAGGCTTGTAATGTGAACGCTATAATATGAAGGCTTTCTCATAACTATCCTCCTGTTAGTGGCATTGTTCTTGTCTTGTTTCTATCAGTAATATTTAGTTTAATTCATTGTTTTCTATCTCATGCAGGACCTTGAAAACATGCAGCAAGCGATCAATTTCAATATGTATTCAATACAATTATTTGAATTATTAAACTGCTGTCTTTAATTCTTTATCTGCTGTCTTTTTGTTAAAGGTATAAAGGGATAAAGTAGGCTAAACTTAAGCAGGTTCCCCACGTTAAACTGCTATATGCATTATGTCATTGGAAAATTGTAGGCTTCTTTTCTTAAATGCATAACTCAGGGATGTCAGTTTCACGTAAGGCTATGATTAATCTAATCAAGAGCATATCAAGCTAATCAAGAGCATATTTTTAAATGAGCGGTTCGGGTGCATTATTTTTTATATAGGCCTAAGGCCTAATATTTGAGGTCCGAGTTGCGGTCATTTATGTACCCGCGCACCACTGCTACATACAGATCACTTTCGCGATTTAGAAAAGTACTAGACACGCCTCCGACTACAAGTTACGCCTCCGACTACATGTTACGCCTCCTAGTGCAAGTTACGCCTCCTCCGACTACAAGTTACGCCTCCTACTACAAGTTACGCCTCCGTCTTGCAGGACGCAGACAGACCCAACTCATTTAAATAGGCAAAAAATTCAACGCAACTCTGACGTCCCCCAGCTGGTGAGGGGCTAATGACGTAATCGTTTGCGTTTCAGGCGTCCGCATAGGTCCGGATAGATTTGAAACCACCTCCGAGGGTGGTTGAGAAATGTAATGCTTCGGGCACCGGGTTCGCCGGCTCCGTCTGGACGGTCGGCCGAAACGCACCAGACTGGGTTTCACAAAAAAATCGGCTTCTTGTGGACGGGGTCTCACACTAGGCCATCTGTACCGTGCCCAAGTCCGTTTGACACCTAACGTGCTCAAGTACGAATGCGCCCCCCTGGTGGGGGGACGACGTAGGAATGTTAGGAATGTAGGAATGTTAAATAATTCAGAATTAGTTAATTTAATTAATGGTTCTTTCAGTAATCCCATAAAAGGCATACGTTATATTGATCATTTATGTAATATTTGTGACTTTAGGATGGGACAGAAGGAGACGGGTGACTATCAATGATTGACGGCTGCAGCATGGAAATCCAATGCGAATAAATTGTAATTAATAGATCGTTATGGTTACAAGTAACAAAGTCCATGCTACACGCCACCTAAAAGTGGCTGCCGCCTTCCACTTCTATTTGGCTCCTCCAGACATAAGGTCACATGGTGTTGATGTTGAAAGACCGGTTTATAGTGATGGTTGGTTAAAAAAGATATGGTCTGGTTTTCCTTGTTGACATCCAGGGCGTGTGTGTCTGTGTGTGCCACCAGGCATGTGTAGCTCCTCCTTTTCGGCACCTTTTCGAATACAATTATACATCTAAAATAGATGCATTCAAATTGACCGTCCCATTTTTGTTATGAATATGCCGGTCCAAAAAAGGTTGGGAAGGAACCCCTGCTTTGAACTCGTGCATGTTGCAGAGTATGTCCAACAGCGCCCCCTGAGGTGGTTTGCAGAACACTGTGTCACACCGGAAAGGGTCCGAGGGTGGAGGCGGACCCGTATGACGTTGTCCGTGTTTTTCGGGACTCTCTAAATCGACAGGGTGTTGTTCTCCGGGGCTAAATAACGTTAAAAAAAAAACTTTTCTAAGCTATAAAAATGGTTACTAACGTGTCGAAATATTTTTTTATTTCTTTGTTATGTTAATTCAAGCGATAAATACGTTTATTTGTCTATAGAAAATAATCGGAGGTAACTTCCGTCCAGCCACAGTACTTCCGTAACGCCAGGGTGTTCTGTCACGCCAGGGTGTTGTTCTCCGCGGCTGCAGCTGGACCCTACTCTGTTTTTCGGCTCACACCGGAAGCTGGAGCCCCATGCGAGAAAAAGCCGGTAGGCGATGACAGATCTCAATGTCACTACACACGGTCCTTACACAAAAATTATACTACTTAACAGGCGTAGCGTCATAGCGTATTATTCCTCATCCTCTGATCACTCGGTCGGAACAATGTTCTGGTTGTGATAGCGAAGAAGCGACAACATAGGATCACACGCTGACCGCAATCCACCTTGTCGCTAACGAAAGGCTCTTGCGAATCAAAACAATATCAGTGTCGGTAATATTCAATACAATATCAGGGTGATAAGGTATAGTGTGGGCATGGCCAGTATCCTCTGTCGAATCTCCAAAACCTTGGTGAACCATCGCTTGCCTCCATTCACGAAAGGCCTCATACGGCCCATGGTGGTACGTCGACATTACATACATCAATGCAGAAAATACTTTCTCAGTCGATTGTGTGTTTCTTGATTAATGTATGATTTCAAGTGGAGTTTTTAAACTGGCAAGTTGGCTGTGAATAAACCGTTTTGATGGCTGTGATGTGCTTGTTTATCCAACACAGACCTTGTCCTGGCCGTTTCAGTCACAGCCGAGAGACTTGAGTCTTCCAAATCCCTCATGGAGCAAAGAGATGCTGCAGCATTATGAGCTCTACAACAGCCAGTGTGTGGGCGAGGATGGAAAGGAAGGCTCTGGACCGTGGAGGAGACTGCCCAGCTACAACCGCTTACTCAAGTTTGCTACAGGTGCCACGGAATGACCTTTGATTGGAAAGTTGTAGTGTGTGTGTGTGTGTGTGTTTTCATAATTGTACATGGAATTTACAGAATGTAACCCCCTATTTGGAAGAAATGTCCAAAACACATTCAGTGTCCAAAAAGTGTCCATAACACATTCATATACTAGAGAGAAACCTCTCTTATTTTGTTGTAGTATTTTCTCAGGGATTGATCATCATTTATTTTTCTTCAACGTGCGTTTGTGCCTCATCAGGGGGAGTGCTGCTCAGTAAGATCATCCAGTCGGAGGCGCGCCTTTTTACGAGGAACATCAAAATCCCGGGCGCGGGATTTGAATACGTTATGTTCATTAAAAAATCGCAGGAGAAATGTGTGTGTATATTCCAGGCTGGACATCTGCTAGAAGGGCCACCAGGGTGAGTTAATTGTGGGTTTTTTTCTCCCAGTTGGAGTAAATACCCCAATGTCTCTGTTCCTATATTATATATTTGCATTACTTGAAAACGACATACATTTTGGACATAAGATACTACTAAAAAATGAGATGCTCATCGTATAAATACCTTTTTGCCCCTTCAAAATATCATGTTGAGTTTAATAGGAGTGTATTTTCAGGCACGTCCACGGGGGGGCGACAGCGGCCATGATTGACTCAGTAAACGGGACACACGCCACCTACGTGTGCGGACCTGTGATGACTGCAAACCTCAACATAAATTACCGCAAGTAATAATACACGCGTTATATTAATCCACTGAAAAGAACTAACTATGTATCTTTGGAATATAGGCTTTGGTCAATTCCATTAATGACTATTGTAATTGCACTATACTATTACTATTATGCCTATGCAACCGATATTGTGTAATCTGTCATTCTAATTGTCCTTGTCCCAAAGCCCCATCCCATTGGGCAGCACAGTGGTGCTGGAGTCTACGCTGGATCAAAGGGAAGGCCGAAAAGCTTTTTTCTCCTGCATTGTGACTTCAATAGATGGCTCCAAAGTCCATGTAGAATCAAAAGGTATCACTAAACACATCCAGTCTGCTTCCATCACAACAGGGATAATGTGTGATGCTCTAACAGTGATGTTTGGCCGTACCAGTCTTCTCACTGTGCCTTTCTTCACGCCTTTTGCAGCACTGTTTCTATCTATCTCCATGAGCCGCATATTAGGAGGCTAGCACCCGTCACACCAGCCCACCGACCCGACGAAACATGTCTGTCTCCAAGCGACCCGAGAGTTCAGAGGTTTGGGGATCCTTCTTCACTGGCAGTGAGGGTGATGGAGAGGGACCCTGGAGTTCAGAGGCCCCTGATGGGGTCCAGCCCTGGGTCCTCTGGCCGTCACCATGCCTGGGGGCGAGATTGACGCGAGGAAAGGAATGATGTGTGAGTTCTTACCAGACTTCCAGAAGGATTGACCAACAAAGACTATTCTTTATATGGATGTTAGTGAGGTCCCCCCTTCACTTTAGGCGTCTTTGAGTGTTATTAATTATGATTATTCTTCATGTTTAACCTCTGTTTTCCTTTTATTCCTAGTCTGTTTTACATAGTTTTGAATGATGACTATATGCTCTGTAAGGTGACCTTGGGTGTCTTGAAAGGCGCCTCTAAATTAAATGTATTATTATTATTATTATTATTTATTTATGCAATGAATTTAATTTATCATCTTTTGGAGTATATTCATTTTTGGGCGGTTGGATACTGTGTTCATTATCACAGTGTTGCTGTTTGTAGGATGTTGGAGATGTTTTGACTGATAAAGCCTGATCACCCATCTGCACATCCTTTACTTATCACATTATTAATATTAGAAAGGGAACATTTCTTCATTATTTTGAACTTTAAAGTAAGTATGGCTAAGTGTTGGAAAATGTGTGAACTCCTCCAATGAAAGTGTCTTTGAGATTGTAGGAAGAACACGTACATTCCTGGGTGGGCAAGAAATGTCCATCAAGCAGAAAGCATGGTGCAAGTTGGGGGGTGGGGACCAATTGTTTGGTTTGACCCCATTTACAAATATATTGTTCCACTGTCATCATTACTGAAAAAACACACTGTGCTATTATTTGTGTCACCTCATCAGATTTCGCCTCGGTTATTTCCTTTCTTCACTGTTGTATGTGGGGATTTCTGTGTGTTTTATTTTTATTTCCTCCCATTGTAACATAACTATTTGGGGTCGAGGTGTGGAGGTTTTCAAGTTTATATTTAACGTAATAATTTAAAATATGCTCAAACAAGATTTAAATTATTCGGTAATAACATTATTTTCTCTGTCAAGCATTATTCGATTTTTTGAATAGCACACACACACACACACACACCCCCACCCCCCTACCTTATTGGCTACAGGTGCCTTGTTTGGATTGATGGTGTTGTTTGCAAATTGGGTTAATTCATTGTGTGCGTGTGATGATAGAATGTGTTCTATGGTATGTCCTGATTATCATAACGCCTAAAGGTTATGATAACGGAAGTTTAAGTATTGCAGTAGCCTACAATATAATTTTTGTCATACTACCTGAGCATTCATTGTGTTTATACAGTTCCTATATTTAAAGCATCACAGGCCCAAAGCCATGCGGAATACCATAAGCATTGTAGGCCTAATGGGATATTTAATGGACATATTTCATCTTTAACCCATATTTGAATATTGCTTAGAAAACGAAGTAGGACTACAATTTAGGCAAACCTATGCAAATTATAGTTCTCTTGACTTAAATAGTCAAATTCTAATGCACTATAGTAAGATGATATATCACGTGGCTCTTGCGGCGCACTGGTCATCATTAAAAAGTTAATTGTCCTTTATAAACGTTACATTGAACCGGGTTGCGGAAGCTGGTTCCAGCAGCATTGGGTTCTATTTCTCAACCGAACAACACAAAGCAAACCTTATCCGAAATAATGACGTAACTCCCGGTGATATAACTACTCCCGAGCACGGGACCTGAAGGACTCAGAGACCTGGACCTGAAGGACTCAGAGACCATGACCTGAGGACTGACCGGGGGGGGGAGAGAGACCGGAGCAGCCGTCCTGAGCGCACCGCGTGTTCTCACCGTGCCAACCGGCGGCTCCAGCTGCACGGATGGACGTGATGGACGTGAGCCTCGAGGAACTTTGATATGAAACATTTCCTCAAGAGGAGGTCTATTGGAGTCCATGCTGACCACTGCGGAGGAGATGGCCATGCACCTACCCAGACCCCTGCGCCGACCTGGCCGCTAGAACAACCAGACAGCACTGCCGGCGACTACGATCCTCAAAGCAAGAGCAGAAGTTACTAAGTGAACGAAAGGTTTTTCATGTGGGTCAGTGCATGCGTACAGACCACGTGTATTTGGTTTTGGAGTAATGGAATACGAGGAGTACAATGCATCTCCAGGTGACGCACCGATCAGACGAGGTGAGAGGTGCCCGGCTAGAGGCGATTTGCCTCGGCCCTTGTGTGCAGTGTGTGGCCCATGTCATATGGTCTGCAGCAAAGATGCAAGCAGGATTCTGTAACCTACATATTGAACCCAACCCTACCCAAGTGTTTATGTATTGCGATGCTTTTATAATATATACGTTCTTATATGTTTTAACTGCATAGTGTTTTAAAGTAAAGGCAGTTGTGTTTGTCCTGTTCCCTTTTCCTTTACCTTTCTCTCTCACTCTTTAGATGTTTGAGACTCTCATGCTAAACCTTATCTTCTCTTTATTGCTCTTTTATTTCCCCTCTTCCTCCCTCTCTTCTTGTATTCTTCCCCATTCCCGCATCGCTCTGTTTCTCTCTCTCCTCCTCCCTCTGAACTTGTATTCTCCCTCATTCCCTCATAGCTCTGCATCTCTCTCCTCCTCCTCCCTCTCAACTTGTATTCTCCCCCATTCTCTCATCGCTCTGTATCTCTCTCTCCCCCTCCCTCTTAACAGTGATTCTCCCCCATTCCTTCCCCTCCCTGTATCTCTCTCCCCTGTCAGTGGTTAAATGGCTGTGTGTTGGTGAGAGCTACAGTAAACCAGGGCTAATCCAGGGGATTAACTTGTGTCAGCTTCTGTTTGGGAATCACTGCTTTACTATTCTCATCCTCTGCCTTTCTAAATGCAAAGCGCCTGGCGCTCAGGCTAGACCCACTATCTCCCTCCTCACTCACAGACACACTGCAGACACCTGACCCCTTTCAAAACACGCGTGGACCTTTCATGGCTAGTGTTGTTGAAATGGAATAGGTATTATCAGGGCCCTAGTCATAGTTTAATAATGGAATAGGTATGACCAGGGCCCTAGTCAGAGTTTAATAATGGACTAGGTATTACCAGGGCCCTAGTCAGAGTTTAATAATGGACTAGGTATGACCAGGGCCCTAGTCAGAGTTTAATAATGGAATAGGTATGACCAGGGCCCTAGTCAGAGTTTAATAATGGAATAGGTATGACCAGGGCCCTAGTCAGAGTTTAATAATGGAATAGGTATTACCAGGGCCCGAGTCAGAGTTGAATAATGGAATAGACCAGGGACCTAGTCAGAGTTTAATAATGGAATAGGTATGACCAGGGCCAGGTCAGTTTAAGCATGCACTCATCTCTGAGAAGTAACAACCGCAGATCCTTTATACAGTTGTGTTTAGATTCCAATTTTATTTTTAGCTTTTAAAAAATGCCGAGGTCCGGACATCGGTGACCTCATTGCTGCGTACTGGCATCGTGGGTACAACCAGCAGTGATGAGAAGTTTGAGAATGCGTATTAACTGACCGTTCTCACAGGTATCATTGTAAGATTGACGCAGGTGACTCATAAGGCTTATGGGTCTGCTACTTCTATTCACTGGGGCCCGGGTCATAGACATATCTTCGCTAGTCTAGTCTACTACGTGTGTCCTGGTAGAGAGAGCAGACCCATAGTTGAAGTTATGAGCGACAGCTAGACAAGTAGCCCATTGCTATGAGGCTAGTTGATCAGGGTACACACACATACACACACACACACACACACGCACGCACGCACGCACGCACGCACGCACGCACGCACGCACGCACGCACGCACGCACGCACACACACACACACACACACACACAATTAGGGCATTTAGCTGACGCTTTTATCCAAAGCGACTTACATCGGTTAATACACACATTGACAAACAAATGGCAGAGTCAACCATGCAAGGCGACAGCCAGCTCGTCAGGAGCAGTTAGGGTTAAGTGTCTTGCTCAGGGACACATCAAAACTCTGCTTGGAGGAACTGGGGATCTAACTACCAACCTTTTGGTTACAAGCCAACTGCTCTATGAGCTAAGCCAACCCCGACACATACACACACACACACGTGCACCAAATTACATGCATAGTGTATCACGGTTGCTGTGTTGACTGTCACTGTCACATTATTTTCAGGGTGAATATGATTCTGATATGGTTCTGTCATGAACTTGGGTCCCAGAATTACAAAAAGATACAAATATAGAAATATTATTGAAGACATCCTATTTTTAACACCAATTAAAGTGCCTACAATCTTTGGATGGACAGGATATCTGACACTATATGATGAAAGATCTTTGAGTTTGTTAGGATTCGTGACCAGAGGAAGTACTTGGTCTTCTTCCCCTTCTGAGGCACACCTGTGCAGGGCTCTTATGTAACCGTGTTGGCTGAGCGCTACATGAGATGAGGACGTGTTGTCACAGTCCAGTACTTGGGAAACACTTTGTTATACCGCTCAGGTATAAGTCATTTTCAAGCCTTAAGTTAATGATGAACTAATCAATACATAAAACATTAATATACATTTTAAGATGATAAGTAAGCTTTTTGTTAACGATGACCTAATCAACAAAACTTTTTTATATATTTGTAAATGATAGAAATGTTAAAGGATCCCTATTTTTTCTCCAGGTATGATGTTTATTAGCCATTAGAAGCCATGTCAGAATCTTCCCTCTAGTGACACCACAAGTGGGAGTGTCCACCCAGATGTGCGGTGGATAGATCAGCCTACCAGATGGTACAGTCCACTGGAGGGGCTGGTGAGGAAGATAGGGCGCCTTTAACAAATTAATCATTTTCATATGTCTATTTATGTTTCGGAGATTATAAATTCATCATTAACTAAGAGCTTATAAATGACTGAAATCTATTATAAAGCCTTACCTTTATTACCTATTCAGAAATAGAATCGTATCGTATTTTGTTTCCCAAAAATTTCAGATAATTAGTAGTTATACTTTATAAGAATGACACACTGCTCAAATTAAGAGTTTTCTCAGTGTGCGACAAGCATTTAAATAAGCTTTTAACATTCAGCGTAAAGGTGTGTGCTGCTCTCCATTTATTCTCTGCAGTGGACATTTTCTGACGAGGAGAGATTACTAGTGTAACCACAGCAGGCGCTTTCAGACCGCGGGAGGCCAAGTCTGGCTAGCTCTATCTCTTCTATTGATACTTATCTACTGCATGCTATTCTCTTTCGCAAACCCGCAAAATATACAATTCAGCAAATAAAGGACCCCCACGCAAACATACCCACACCCTCTGCAATTTAAACTTCATCATGATTGTGGTCAGACTAAAAGAGAAACACCCTCAAACACAATCTTCTCTGGTTAGTGTGTACATGTTGGTGTGTGTGTGTGTGTGTGTGAGTGTGTGTGTGTGTGTGTGTGTGTGTGTGTGTGTGTGTGTGTGTGTGTGTGTGTGTGTGTGTGTGTGTGTGTGTGTGTGTGTGTGTGTGCGTGTATGTGTATGGTATCTGTATGTGTCTGTGTGTATGGTATATGTTTGTACGTATGTGTGTGTATCTCTATATGTGTGTGTGTGTGTGTGTGTGTGTGTGTGTGTCTGTGTGTGTCTGTGCGTGTATGTGTATGGTATATGTTTGTATGTATGTGTGTGTATCTCTATACGTGTGTGTGTGTGGGTGTGTGTGTGTGTGTGTGTGTGTGTGTGTGTGTGTGTGTGTGTGTGTGTGTGTTTGTGTGTGTGGTGTGTGCTACTGTTTCATAGGGTATTATTTAAAGCAGTATACCCACATACACTACTACTAAATGGCCATTAGAGCTCACAGGGGTGGGAGGATCCGGTGGGGTCCATGCTGCCCTTGGTGGTCAGTGCTAAAGTAGATCTAATCTAGCCTAATACCATCTGCTCTCCTTTAGGAGGAGTGCTGTCCAAGAGGACTCATTTGAGTAAGTACCAGTGGTACCATCCATTTGGACGTGTTTGTTAGCATGTTACCACATGGCAATGCCTGTTTGTGCTACCCTGCTTTGTTGTTAGCTCCTGTCTCAGCAAAGGACCCTAAAGCTACCTTGCACCTGTGAAGAATCAAACAAACATGCAAATGCATGCACATACATGAGAAACTCAGAGGCAAACAACCTCACACACACACACACACACACACACACACACACACACACACACACACACACACACACACACACACACACACACACACACACACACACACACACACACACTGATACAAACACACATTTTTCTTTTTTTTAATCAGTATTATGGGATCTGCATGGCATTGTGTCTTGCACCTGTTTAACCCCCCACCCCATCCACACACACACACATACACACCACATTGCCTGACATGGAGCAGTGAATTCCAACCATATATTGGTATCTGTAGCAACGGAAGGAAGCTAACCATGATAGCATCGCTTCCTTTTCAACAGCTTTAGCATAGCACTGTCTACCACCATTTAGGAACACCTGCTGTTCGGTGATACCATTTTTTTTTTGTAAATCTTCATCTTCAAATGTTATTTTTAACCATTGATCATTCTGACAAAATCTAGCTGTGTCCATTATCAAAATCTGTTTTGTGTAGCCTACTGTGCACTAGCATTGCTAAGTACATTATATACTATTAATAATATAGATATTGTTATATAACATATCGATATATATATACAGAGGCATATTTGTACATTCTGGATGTGGGTTTGGAGATGAGCCTGATAGGATTTGGACAGAGCAGAGTGCATAGGGTCAGTGCATCAGGTGCAGAGAGGCAGAGGAGAGGACACAGGAAAACATACTGAAGTTTTGGAGATGCACTGAGACAATGAACAAATGGAGACAGATGAAAGGTAGGGCGATAGGAAAGAAAGATTGATGATGGTAAAATTGATTGGAAATGTGTTTTTATTTTATTTATTTTACATGAGTAAGTGACTGGAATAACAGTTGAGCCCCCTCAATACGAAAGTAAATCAGTTAGTCAAAAATAAATATAGATATAATGTGATCGATGATTGGTATTGTTAATATTCGGTCTTGGCGACAAGAAACTTTTCAAGTTGATTTTAAGACAAGAAAGGAGAGTTGCAAAGCAGTGGAACACTTTCACACAGCAGGGTTTTCTGTGGGTGATACTGAGAGGGAAGGTGGGTGATCGAGGAGAACAACAAAGGTATCGACGTAAGAAAGAGCGACAGACAAACCCATGACACGGGACAGCCCCTCTCCCTCTCTCTCTGTCTCACTCCATCACACACACACACACACACACACACACACACACACACACACACACACACACACACACACACACACACACACACACACATGCACACACATACGTGCACAAAAGGAGGATGAGGCGTGTCTGAGAGACTAAAAGTTCTGAATATATTTGCACAAACCACAAAGAATCCTAAGCGGCACGCTACAGGATCAAAAAAAGTCAACAACAACAACCCACAACAGACAGATTGGAAGAAAAGCAGTTGAAAAGCGACAATTGCAATTTACCGGTGTGGAAGAAGGACAGTGTTGTTGCTTACGTTTGTAAAAGTGGGACAGGAGAGCCACGGAGTCAGAATGAGCCGAGGTAGGGACAATGATCTCAGTTGTGCGTGTTGTGCATCTGTTGTGTGTCTCTGTGTTTGCCAATGTGTGTCTCGATTCTGATCACATACTGTTCTTCGTCATTCGAGACAAGTTTAGGATGAGTAATTTCATTCAATATACAATTTAAGACTTTTTTTTGCACGCGACAAAAACGACAGAAAATATCGGCATTCAAGAAAATATAAAGTCAAAGTAGGTGACCACATCTACCTACTGTATCTCTAAACTAGCTTATCATTTTTGGTTCATATAACCACCTGTGAATGGAAAATATTGAAAGCAGCTACACTCTGTATATATTACTGTGTATCTGACATGGGAGCTTTGTGAAAATGCCCATGTGAAATTGTATTCACAATTACTCAGGTTCACATTAAGGTTAAACATGAACATGGTTAAATCCATTATATTTGTTTGATGCAACCATGTTTTTAATTGGTTGATAAGATATGATTTTATGCATCTTTTATTTCTATTTTGATATTTCGTTCAGTGGGGTGTAGGGTTAGGGTTAGGCATTCTCACACGTTTCAGTTCAATCACGCAGAGAACAAAAAAATTAAGCACTACATAAATCGGCTAACACTTTTTTTAAATATCAGAAGAACTTTGCTGGCTTCATAATTGAATACAAATGATGTAATCAAATCAATCTATTTGATTTGGTTACATAAAAAATTATAGAAACACTGAAAAATGTTCTTGAATGAATAAAGAATTGTTCAATATTTATCAATAAATAAGCACTCTTGCATAGGGAAACTAGTGTGAACTACAAATCTACAAATCGCAGTTCAAAGACTTTTATAATTTTGTGTTCTGTAAATCTCAAATTTAATCTCAAATGTATTTTCTAACATAAAGATTGATCAGAGAACGTATTCTCTTCTGGCCGTTGGCACGGAGCTTTATCTTGCTACTTCCCGCTCCTATGTTAAAAAGTCTGGTGCATTCACAGCATTACACAGGAGCACACCTGCCAGCCTCTTTAGATGGAGCCCAGATGAACTGGTATCTCCCTGCAGCTGTGGGGATTAGAGTAAGCAGAGGTTTTAAAAAAAAATACAAATATAGCCATTGATGGCTTTAAGATACAACTCTATATAAAAGTGTCCCCAATGGAAACGGGTGGCGCTGATAAGGAGTTCCTTCCTCCTCTACTGGGTAAAACGTGCACAGAGCTTATTTTTTCATCTTCTTAATGGCACTCCAAACCACAGTAATCCACCCAAAGATTGTTGAATAAATAACCACATGCAGGCTGTTGCCCCTTACTTTCTCACATCACACCCACAGATCTGCTCTTGGTTTGAGATCTTCAAAGTGAAATGTGGTCCAACTGTTAAGGAGCAGCAAAACAAAACTTTGTATCGTACTTTTTTTTTGTATCACCCATTATTCATTAGCAATTGTATACAAAATCCTTTATCTGTGTTGGTTACCGCTTCATGCCTTGGTGGAGCATTCAGACACGTCCTGCGGGAGGCATTCATACTTCATATGTTACTATCAAATCATAGGATTCAAGCACATTACATATCACAACTTGAGAAAGAAAATAAAATTTATTTTAGGAACTCAATAGAATATAAATATATATATATAAGTCTCATGTGGCAGTTAAGAGAATAATCTCCTAAATGTAAGTGATTACCTACATAATACCTAAATATTTAAAATCATATTATTACAAAGGCACATTTTACAGTGGAATATGGTGATAATAATACAATTAAAGTCTGCAAATGGTGAAATCCTTCCTGAGTATCGTGATTTGCGAAATATGAAAAATCTGCAATCAGCAATTTGTGTATGTGTGTGTGTGTGTGTGTGTATGCATGTGTCACTGAGTGTGTGTTTGTGTGTGTGTGTTTGCATGTGTGTGTGGGCGTTCGTTTGTGTGTGTGTGGGCTTCGTTTGTGTGTGGGCGTTCGTTTGTGTGTGTATGCGTGTGTGTGTGTGTGTGTGTTTGTGGGCATTCGTTTGTGTTTGTGAGTGTACTTACGATCATGTGTGTGTGTGTGTGTGTGTGTGTGTGTGTGTGTGTGTGTGTGTGTGTGTGTGTGTGTGTGTGTGTGAGAGTGTGTGCAAGTGTGTGCAATTGTGTGCAATTGTATTTTAATTGTTGTCTGCCAAAGTACTTGAGGTACACTTCCGTCAAAGGAAAGTTGAGGTTTTGTGTCCGTTTACAGTGAAATGTGTAGACTGCTGACAACTTGATTTTAAACAAAGCCACGAAAGAGCTGTACTGCCGTCTTATCTTTAACCCACACACACACACACACACACACACACACACACACACACACACACACACACACACACACACACACACACACACACACACACACACACACACACACACACACACACCAGACTCATGCATGCACAAACAGATACTGCCACACACAGTGCCACACTTACTCTATACTATAATGCTATTTCCTAATTTAGACACTTATATCCAAGACAATTATAGTGAATTCAGATGTCATTAGGGAGCCGGCAGGGGTTCCACGTCTTACTCAAGGAGGCCTGCCTTCCTTTGTGTGTATTTATGTAATAAAGTGTAACATCTGCATAACAAAAACTTTTTGAAACTTTTTGTATGGTATTTGTTAATGAACTGTTAATATTCTACTTAAGATTAAGTGGTTTGAGAATAACTGAGAGAGAAAGAGATAATAACAATAACCCTGAAGAGGGGCCAGACAATCTCACAGCCTGTTGAAGGCATGAGTTATAATTAATAAGTGAATCCAATTTCAGTGTCCCACTACATGGTTGGGCGTTCTGACACGCTCGTCCTTTCTGCAAGCATTACCACCGATCGCGCTGGAGCCCCGCTTGCAAAGGCAGAACGATGTTGAAAACGGGCTGAATCCGTGTATGCTGACTGACTTTGTGTAGTCTGGGTGCTGAGAATCACTGTGTGTGATACTGAAAGGTTGTGGGTCCAAGTGGGTTTCCGGTTATTTGAGAACCAAAACAGGGGTACTCGCTGAAATGCCTGATCGTTACTCTTCCTTGCTTTGTTGACAATAATTGTTCAGACACATTGAACTAATAACGTATGGGAAACTTTCAAAACTTCCTATGACGCAGGCCTACAAATGATCTGTCTTCCTGTATTACTAAATCCTAATTTTCCCTCTGACGATAAACCGTGATATTTCTCTGTCTTGTGTGTAGCGACAAATTCAGTATGATTATACTGTATGTGTTACCTGGTCTGCATCAAAGCCCACTATTTATTTAAAAGGACTTATAAGTCATCTACCACATACAGTCTACAGTCTATAGACGTGTACTTTGGCATCGGAAAAGAGGGCAGACACTGACACACTAACACACACACGCACAAAATACAAAATACACACACTAACAGAAAGTATGAAAATAAATCAAATCATTGTCATGTGGTGTCGTGAGGACTGCCTTTTCACATCCCTAATCGTCCCTATAGGATAGAGAGGGCAGAAAGAGGGCTGGGGAGCAATGTGCATTCAAGCAGACCAATGTTAGAGATAGATAAAAGATAGGCAATCTTCAAGTGATTGTTATGGTAAATAGATGGTGACTGTATCTCATAGCTTGTTACTTATACAGTATTGCATTACAGTACTGCAGGACAAGATAGTACACTACACAGTCATATAGTACAGTACAGTGCTGTACTTGAGAATAGTCTGGTTGAATGGCCCATGTTGCCGCATGAAAACAGGTAATGCAAACATCAGAAACATAATTGACTAGTCAAAACTCTTGTCAAACTCTCAAAGAACGGCCTACGAGGCTGAGCCTCCTGTCAGTGTCATCGAGGTCACTGGAGGTAAAGGGAACTGGGTGGGGGGGGAAGCAAATGGCCACAATAAGTTAAAATGGTACGCAGTGATGGATAAGAGATGGGGGGGGGGGGGGGGGTGTTAGGGGAGCGGTCTTCATTACTGGAAGAGGGGAGAAGAATGAGCATATTACTGGCAGTGGTGTCCTTGGTGAGTGAGATTGAGAGAGGACTGTGACAGACAGAGAATACTTGAAGGAGGTCTCAGTCAGAGTGAGAGAGCCTAACCACTTGAAAGCCCTTGAGGTTGACACATGGAGTTCTCAGCCCCTACTCATTTTATAATATTCCACGGCTCAAACCCTCACTCTATTTTTTGGATTTTTTACCAGGTCATACTCAACCTGCTCAAGTGTTGAAAGACATTTCTTCTTGAGTGCTTGGTCAGAATTACCTTTGTTTAGTTCTAAAGGAAAATAACAGCAGTTGAAATCTAGGGGTAATTTTGAACACATCCGCTGTCAGATTTGACAAATATTGCATTATTTTGCAATATGTCATCAAATGTCTTTGCCCGATTTAAGTATGAGACTATGTTATATATTTTGTTAAGTTGTGTACTAACATTATCCCAAATGCTTCCAAAAGTTTCAACCCAGAGATATCCCTGGTTGGGTTTCATATGGCTAGCTGGTCCATGGTGGATGTTTGTTTGTTTTGGCTCATCCACCATATAACGTGATACACAATCGACTCATCTTATGGCAATTCAATAAGTTAATGTTAGGTGTTTTCACCGGCCTGGGGGTGAAGACCGCTGAGGAACGAGAGGAATATGCAAACTCATGTTTTACTTGCTCTGGCGTATGCTTCTGGCCGACCTGGACCGGGTCGGGCCAATATCCATTTTTATCCATGGATCTAGACACAATGACTTTACAGAGGTTCGTCCTGTTTTCATAATCATCCAAGATGGCTGCCACTGATGTGCCACAAGGATTCCTGCTCTGATTGGTTGTAGGTCTGTACTATAACGTCTGGCGGCATTGTGGTCTGGGCCCGTTAAAAACACCAGTTGGACATCGAAGTTGAACTGAGAGTTTCCAGCGTACACGTTTACAAAATGATCTGGCGATGTCAGCCTAGGTGAAGACAACCAGAGATGTTAACGCTGCATTGACTCCCCTATTGGAGAGGCAATTGTCCGGAAACGGTTAACTGTTTAAAGCACTATTACGTGAACATTACCGACTTTAAAATTGGCGGAGGAATGTGAACATTAGAGTGCTTTTTGTTGGTTTAAAGGCCGTTCTTGCTTCTCGAAGTTGACTAGGCGACGGGTCGCAGCAGTCAATGCTGTGTCTGTATTTATAACAACTCAATGATCCCACACCAGGTCAGGGCACACTACATCATGGTTTTGCTTGAGAGACCCCAGTGGAAGAAATGATGTAGTATACATTTTCCCTTCTGGTGGACTGTTATTTCTGGAAACACTGAAATATACCTTTTAGGGTAATTCATGTAGAAGGTGCTGAAGTTCACAAAAAAATCCCAAAGGGTTTTGACCAGGAAATACAAATTCCATACAACAGACTAGTAGTGATTATTTGCCTCTTTGTTGAATCTTCATCAAATCTCTCTTTGCATTTCTTCTGTCATGAATGGGGTCATCACAGGTAGGCCTACGTAGTTACTGACTGTTATTCACAGTGTTATGGAATACTTAATTCTAATACATTTGATGACTTAGGTGACAAAAGGTGGACCCCACCCACGAGAGAACATGTTTGTGTATCGTCGGTCACGGATCACTACAAATTTAGTGTTGAAGCATGAACAGTGCATTACTTGGCATGAGGGAGACCTCTGCCTTTAACAGCAGTAAATCAGTTCCACATCAATGCGCTACGAATCCAAAATGAAAAACAACGATCAACAGAATTATTTGCCTTTTCTTTTTTTGACAATGCAAAAGCAATATCCTGAATGCTGCTGAATGATCTATATTTCAGCTGATTAAAGTCCCTACAAAATCGACAACGTTATAGATGTAATTAATTAAGATGAACATAACTAATATCGAATCACTGTTTGTAACTGGGGTGTCAGCAGAATAAACTACGACGAGTTTCCAGTTTTACTGGAAAGTTAGACTTTACCTATAGTTAGACTTGTCATTAAGGCAGGAATTCTCCAACAAAGCGGTGCTAGGTAAGAACTAACAGCTGTGGCCTTCTGTCGTTGTCCAGCTGGGATTGAAGTGATACCCTGCAAGATCTGCGGAGACAAGTCTTCAGGAGTGCACTACGGAGTGATCACGTGTGAGGGGTGCAAGGTACAAACACACACACACACACACACACACACACACACACACACACACACACACACACACACACACACCTAAATATATATATGTGTAGATATATATGTATATATATATGGACATACATCCTCAGACACAGTAGGCTTGAAAAGTACTTGAGACAGTGATACATTTGAATTCAAAAGGGAATTTCTTATAAAATCATCCTGGAATTTCAGGGATTCTTCAGACGAAGCCAGCTGCCCACTGTGTCTTACTCCTGCTCCCGGCAGAACAACTGCCAGATCGACCGGACCAGCCGCAACCGCTGCCAACACTGCCGGCTGCAGAAATGCCTCGCGCAAGGCATGAGCCGCGATGGTGAGACACAGATACACCTGAACCCTGACACCACACCACTCCGTCTCTTGAGCTCAGGTCAACACTGTCTTTTGTCCTTCTTCAGCGGTGAAGTTCGGACGGATGTCCAAGCGTCAGCGGGACTCACTGTCTGCTGAGATTCAAAAACACAAGCAGCAGCAGCAGCAGCAAGAACAACATCACCATCAACAGCAGCAGCAGCTCCAGAGAAGGGACGTGCACTCCTGCCTGGTATGCTCTCCAAGCGAGTCCCCTGCTTCGGGCCTGCTCTACCGCGGCTGCAGCGGCCCCCTAGTGTCCCGGTGCCCGGGGAGAGGGGACAGCGGTGGTCCTCCTAACCCCAGAGGTGGGTCTCACTCACCTCTTCAACTCTTCCTGCTCTTCACATTAAAATCATCTCTCAAACTTTGGTTTCCCACTCTCTGTGTTACTCTACGGTTCAGGGTTTGATTCCAGACAGCCATCTCCTGAGTTGATTCAACCTTATGACCTGCTGGAGGATGCCTTTGGTCACTATTCCCATGTTCTGCAAAGCAGAGGTGAAGTACAGTAGTCAAGTATTTAGTTGTGGTGGTGGGGATGGTTGCGTGTGTGTGTGTGTGTGTGTGTGTGTGTGTGTGTGTGTGTGTGTGTGTGTGTGTGTGTGTGTGTGGGAATTCAATCCACAATTCCCATGCATTATATCCATGCGGTTGTGTTTTTCAGAGGACCTGTGTGGCAGTATCCTGCGCTCCCACAGAGAGACCAGCCAATACAGAGTGGAGGAACTGCACGATCTGAAATGGAAGTTGTTCAATAGGGAGGAGATACAGGCTTATCAGAACAAGGTAGGCAGACGCCTTTCCTCTCCTTTTCCCTTTTCTCCCTGTTTCTTGTCCCTCTGATCACCGAGCTCTGCTCTGCCTTGACCCCCCAGACGATGGATGAGATGTGGCAGTATTGCGCCATCAGACTCACCGACGGTGTGCAGTATGTGGTGGAGTTCGCCAAGCGCATCCCGGGCTTCCGTCTGTTCAGCCAGAACGACCAGATCGCTCTCCTCAAAAGTGGTGAGTTGAAGCTTTTTTGTGTGGGAACAGATTTTCTATTGGTCAAGGTGGACTCACAGAAGAAAGGTCATGGGGTCCAACGCTAACGTTCCCAGGCTATATATTCACATCGATGAACACTTTTGCTCCACCACCCTACCTGGTCCTTGTTGACATGTATCTGAACACTGCGAGTCATGGGTAAAAGGGATCAATGCTAAAAAATCAATTCAATTAATTAAAATTCACATAATAATTTGTCACTCGGTCACTCACTCATCTTCAACCGCCTATCCGGGGTCGGGTCGCGGGGGCAGCAGCTATAGCAGGGGGCCCCAGACTTACCTTTCCCGGGCCACATTGACCAGCTCTGACGGAGGGGGATCCCGAGGCGTTCCGAGGCCAGTGTTGCGATATAATCTCTCCACCTCGTCCTGGGTCTTCCCCGATTCCTCCTCCCCGCTGGAAGTGCCTGGAACACCTCCCTGGGAAGGCGCCCAGTGGGCATCCTTACCAGATGCCCGAACCACCTCAACTGACTGCTTCCTAAGCAGAAGAGCAGCGGCTCTAATCTGAGTTCTTCGCGGTGGCTGATCTTCTCACCCTATCTCTAAGGGAGAGGCCAGCCACCCTCCTGAGAAAAGCCATTTCGGCTGCTTGTCCCTCCAAGAACAATACACATAAGACCTGTCTCTCCCCGTGTGTCCCCGGCGCCAGGGTCGATGGAGGTGCTGCTGGTGAGGATGAGCCGCTACTTCAACACAGAAAACAACACAGTGTTTTTCGACGGGAAGTTTGCTGGACCTCAAGTCTTCAAGTCCCTGGGTAGGGTAGCACTCACAGCGGTTGTATCAACGTTTGCAAACATTGGTGGTTGTTGAGCCATGTCACAGATGGATACTAAGTGATCCTCCCTCCTACTTGTAGCGTGCGGGGATCTCATCTCGGCCGTGTTCGACTTTGCCCGTGGCATGTGTGTTCTGGGTCTCAGCGAGCCCCAGACCGCTCTGTTCTCGGCCCTGGTGCTGATCAACACCGGTAAGGACCTCCAGATCCTAAAGTAGTCGTACCTGTCTCTTATGGTTTGTTTTTACCCCATAAATCAGCAGAAATAGATTGGATCATAGATTTCACATCCAATTTCAGGTGTAACCATACTTGTTCCTTAAACACATCAGAGACTCACTGCCTGTTAAGTAGCATCAGTGTCCTGACGTCTCTTTGGTTCTGTGTGTCCTGCTGTTCAGACCGACCCTCTCTGGAAGACAGAGTGCAAGCTCACAGAGTTCAGAGAGACTTGGAGGTGGCCCTCACTCACATGTACACAGAGACAACCGAGAGAGCCTACTACAAAAGGTAGGCCTATATGTCGGACCACATAATAGGGGCTACATTTTGGAATGGATATCCATTTCCTTAAATGGTATTTCATGTGTCTGTGGTTCATCGTCAGCCTGCACTGTATGAAATTGAGGACATTTGTATTCCTGTCTAGCAGAGGGGAAAAGTGTCATCCATCTCCCCCGTATTTTTTTCTCCCACCCCCACACCTCTCTCTCCCTCTCTCTCTCTCTCTCTCTCTCTCTCTCTCTCTCTCTCTCTCTCTCTCTCTCTCTCTCTCTCTCTCTCTCTCTCTCTCTCTCTCTCTCTCTCTCTCTCTCTCTCTCTCTCCCTCCCTCCCTCTCCCTCTCTCTCTCTCTCTCTCTCTCTCTCTCTCTCTCTCTCTCTCTCTCTCTCTCTCTCTCTCTCTCTCTCTCTCTCTCTAGCTTCACGAGAGGATGGCGTTGTTGCGCTCGCTGTGTCGGCAGCACATGGAGAAGCTGCAGTCCTTCAGCCACCGCTACCCCGACACGGTGCGGTCCCGCTTCCCCCCGCTCTACAGGGAGCTGTTTGACTCCGAGGCCGATGCCCCTCAAGGGACGGCTCCCTGAGCCACCTGGTTTGGATTCCCATAGAAGCATGCACACGTCAGACGCCACATGTGCGAGCATGCACCATACGCACACACCACACACACACACACTCTCAACCTATGAGAATCATTGGATAATAAATCATATTGTTGCTTGTAAATACAGTATATTTTACTAACATTGAACATACAATATGAAACCATTTTGTACTAGGTTTAGTATTCTTATTCTTACTTATAAGTATTAAGTATTGCAGATCTTGTTGATGTAGTAATTATATATTTGTACAACTTGGAAGTGGGAAATAGTCCTTTGTTTGTTCTTTAAGTATGGTGTTATGTTTTCCCTCAGGATATAATGTGTGTTATTTCTATCCGATTTTATCACTGTGTTCCGTCACTTGATTTGATAAATAATGCTTCTTCTCAGGAATGTGTGTTATATTTGACAAATGAGTACTTTGATACACACATAAGCATTTCTGTCCAACATCTGTTATGTATTTGAAGTAAATAATTTTTTGGATTTGTATTGTTAAATGTATATTCTTTAACATCTTAAATGTTGCGATATATATATTTATATTTCTTTGTGTGTAAGGTATTTTTATATGACCTTCAATATTTTGTGGTTTCTCTATATAGATTCAACAAAAACACATGTTAACAATCAATTGACATTCTACTAAGCCTGTTTGGTTGTTATGTTTTTGGAAGGCTACGATAGCCATATGCAAGAACTCCAATAAACTGTTAATACATTGAAGAATAAAACATACGTCTTTCTTTAAAATGACCTACTGAATAACACTTAAATGAATAGCTAAACGGAGTCTGTTGAATCTATTAAATCAGGCTGGCTCTGGCTGATAATGAAAGAAGAAGTTAACCCACAACAAATTACGTTAAGACTCAATGTTCAAGGACCAAGCCTGTGTCTTACGAGAATCTTACCAAACGTTGTCAAGGACAGTGGGCATAAACAAACCATGTTTGGCTTTCATAGATATGACCGTAAAACACACATCAAACAAGATGTGCTGACAACATTAGTGCAGAGCGATGTTGAAACTCGGTTAAGGGGAAATTACTGAAAATGGCTTGTGTTTATTAAATGTGGTCAAGTGATCCCTCCCTAACAACAGAAGGAAACCCGCTGCTTAGGGAATGGTCTGGCTAGTCTCATGCATCATGATGCATCTCTGACGCATCTTATCTCATGTTTATCCCCTTCAATAGTGCACACAATCCCAACCTTCTACTTCCTCATACTTTCGCACGATGGGAGTGTTTTGAGAAAGAAACAATTTGTGTAGAAGTTAAGTAGTTGTCATCTTCAACAAAAATGGAAGATGACATTTTTACAATAGTACAAAAGTACGAGCGTTGTTTCGGAGAGAGGTGCCAAAGCTTTGGTTTATTTGCCATCCTCTGATCTCTGACCTTTCTTGGACTCCATAGACTGACAAGTACATGCTGCCAGGCCTTCCACAAGAGTATGCCTGTTTTAGCTATTTATGGGGGGAGGGCTTTGTGAAAGGTTGCTAGTTTGAGTGTTGACATGTCCCTGAGCAAGCAACTTAACCCTAACTGCTCCTGACGAGCTGGCTGTTGCCTTGCGTGGTTGACTCTGCCGTCGGTGTGTCAATGTGTGTATTAACCGATGTAAGTCGCTTTGGATAAAAGCGTCTGCTAAATATTGTAATTATTGATATTTTCAAAACTGTATGTTTGAAGTATTGATTTGAGTATTGATTGAAAAAAAAACAGGATATACACATACAATTGAGAAAAGAAACAACATAAAACCTTGCCTTATAAGTGCTTATCTTAGAGTGCGGGCAGGGCATACTGTTCTTATTTAGAATTCCACTATGTTACTCTGCATGTGTGTGTGTGTGTGTGTGTGTGTGTGTGTGTGTGTGTGTGTGTGTGTGTGTGTGTGTGTGTGTGTGTGTGTGGCTCAGTGATGCCAGGAGACACGGTAGTTATGTAAAGGTCACACAGTTAGATCCGAATTTTTCTATGGAAAATAAAATAAGATAAACAAATAATTTGTTACCTAACCCGTATCACCCAAGGGATAATGAACAGTGTGTGACAAGAAATAACATATTTAAGAAATGGTGTAGGATGTAAAGTTTAATGTTAGTCTTTAAATAAACGACGTCTAAATAACATTGTTTTTTTTGCAGAAGACCGAGGCTGCAGATGATCACCGATGACTCATGGTGGAAAACTGTTTCGGTTCCCATTTTCTCTCTCCGCCTTGTTCCTTCAAATTACACAACAAGCGTCTACAATGCTGTTTCGGTGGCCAGACCTCCACTGGCATCGACACACCGTGACTGTGTGAAACAACAGGCTACTCGATCGCTACGACAGGGGCGATATAGGCTACTACTTTAGGAGCATAGAATTGCAATATAGTTGACAAATAAGTAGGCAAAAGGCACACATCGTGCATCTGAATATCATCCCCAGTTTCAATGGACTGGTCTTGGACACTTGTGTGTGCGTGTGCGGGCTTGTTTTGGATCGGCCGAGCGAGTGGAGGTAAACGAGCGTCTTTTGTTTACTTGATTGACTTTCAATTTCTTACTGGAAATGTTTCACGTTTAATATTTTGACTTTTTCTATCCATCTATCCGTTTGTGTAATTGTAGCCTGTTGCAACCCGGGCTCCTCGTCATAGGTTGCAATTTCGTATAGCCTACTGCTGTTTCGCACACTTTTATTTATTTATTTTGTGCTTAATTCTCTCTCTAACTCTAACTCTGTAATCCGTGTGTTGGTCTTAGAGAAGCAAATGATGGTGGAGCAAATGATGGTAGAGCAACGGGAGGTAGACATGGATGAATTCATGACAGGTAGCCTATATTAAGCCATTATTCTCAAGAATAGAGTGATGAACTATGTTTCATGTGAATACATTAATGTTTCAATTCCTTTGTCTACACACAAACCAGCTATGCATCCGGAGATTCGTGTTGCAGTAGAGATAGAACCAAATGGTAGGCTTACCCGAATGTTTTCATGTTGTTCACGCCGGGGATCTGATTTGATTGATTTGACATGCTAGATTGCCAAAAAAAAATTGTGAAAATAGTCCCACAACCATATTGTGGCACTATTGCAATGACACTATGCCATTACATTGGCATGGATCTAAAAATAATCTTAGTTAAAAATACTTTTGGTGAATTTGGGTACAAAGTAGATGATGTTCCAAACTCTGGTCTCCCTAGTCCCTACACATGTTTACACCATGTGTCTTTTATTTTAGATGATCTAATATACGTTTCTATTCTATTTGGCCTTTGCTCCCCCCCTGGACTTGTTAGGAGAACTAAGCGAAAGAGGTACGTTTAAATACTTTTGTTTCAAACCATAATAACTTTTAGTGCCAAGAACCTTAATTGATTTCAATGACCATAAATTCCTCCAAAACCTTCCACTGGCAGGTCCTCCAGCGTTTGGGCCTCGGTCTTTTGGTATGCCACCACCTAGTCTGAACTACCCAGTGGAATTCCCCCCGGGGAGACCCATGCCAAACAACCTCCAGGCCATCTGCCTCCACGGGGACCACCGGCCTCGCTACCCAGACACCTACTTCCCCGCCTCTGGGTTTGGACAACTCAAGCGGAGGGCATTAGCAGTCAATCTCGCCGAGTCGTTGTTCAGCGAGTGTTGCGCGGCGGATCAGACCCGGGGTCAGAACCTGACGCTGTGCTGTGTCAAACAGGCGGTAAGCATACTCAAAGTCCTTCATCGGTGAATTAACCTTTATTTCCTGGTTCTGTATCTGTTCTTTCATGCTGGAGTTCTTTCATTATACAAGTTCTTTGATTTAACACTCTTAAAAGTAGGTTTGTTGTAGGTAATTTGCCATACCAGGAAAGGCTTGATATGCAAGCACTAAGACGTACAAAAGAGGGAGAAAAAGAGGGAAACATGAATATTTTTGCCGAAAGCATAAAAACATGATGCACTCTGCCACAGCTGTACTTTGAATTAGAACCTTATTTCTGAGTTTCTACAAATTAAAGGTCATTGTCATTGTTTGAGTATAAAAAAACACAATGTCTTCCTTATGATAATAAAAAAAAACATCACAAAAAAAACACATTCCTGAGATCTTAAACTGAGCTAGAGAGCAGAGAGCTAGAGAGCTAGGTTCAAAGATGGTCTGCCCAGAGGAATGTCAATGTTATCAAAATCAATCTCTCGTTCAAAGCTTGATCCTACTGTTTTGGGATTTACTTTGGTACAGTTTCTTTAAAGATTTTACATCATGAACACTATCCAGGAAGTAGGCATGAACCCACAGATTGTTAAAAAAAAAACTAAGTGTGCTTGAATGTTGTGAGTATAAAATCAGTGCACGGGAAGTTATTGGTATGTCGCTCTAAGCTGGGAAGTGCAAGATAATTGTGGGGCAGCTGTGCAGTGTGACCATAATATTTCTTTCAACAGTTCCATGGGTGTTCTAGTGAACAAGTAGTGTGTATAGGATAAATGGATACAGACAGTAGTTTGTAGAGGAGATACAGAACAGAGACATACCTTAAAGGGGACATATGAAAACAACACTTTTCCTGGGATTTGGGGTGTTGTTTTGGTATGGTGCTCCCACACGCATGCAAACTTTGAAAAAAGTCTGTACATGATTTTTTGAGTGAGATAGGCATTTATGAGTGTACCCTGGCTACAATTACCAAACGAACGTAGGAAGGGAACATTTAAATATTACCTCCCACTTCCCCACCCCCCTCCTATCAGAGCATAGCTAAGATTTTGTGGACCGGCGGACGAGCAGCTCCGGCGGGGGGAGCTCGGCAGCTCAGCTCCGGGAGTACAATCCCTTTCTCCGCCGGAACTGCCGGACGGCGGCAGTCCGGAGGAGGCGAAAGGGATTGCACTCCCGGAGCTGAGCTGCCGGACTGCTGCCGAGCTCCCCCGCCTGACTGCCGCCGAAGGACACCCGCCGGACTGCCGCCACCGGACGCCCGCTGTCAGCTCCGGCGGGTGTACTCTGTGAGCTGTCCTGAGCTGCCGGACTTCCGCTGAGCTCCCCACACTGTACTGCCGCCGAAGCTTCTCCTCCATGTCACGGTTCAATATGGACTTCAGAGAGTCAAGGCCAAAGCTCCTTTCCCCCAATTCTTCTCAACCATGGCCGAGATAACCCCCACTACGAGTCTTTACTGGTTGTGGAAGTACCAGAGAAGTCAGACGCAGTCTTTATGATTCATAATATCATCCGAGGCGCATATAGCTTTTGGCCGAGATATTAGATATAATATAATATAAATACCTATCTAATATATTATATTATATAGATATAGAGCCTCAGGAGACCGCACACGGCAACAATCACTTCTCCTCCATGCTGTGGTTCACTCTGACAGCTCATTGGTCAATGGGCAGCAGCTCATTTGCATTAAAGCTACAGACACCAGAAACAGCGCATTCTGAAGGGACTGAAACAGAGGGGAATAGCGGTAGGCGAGATTTTTTTTTCTCCTAAAAGCTATTTCCAGCAAAAAAAAAAATTCTGTAACTCATATACTATGTTTACTTGTTGGAAAAACTCTATAATATGTCTCCTTTAAAAACACTGGTTTGAAATGTTTAATGGTTCAAACTTTGTTCAAAAATGATATGTCTCCGGACATAAGGTTGCCGTGATAAATGCCTTTTGTAGTGACTCTCTGGATTATTACACTTGCCACTCTTTTTTGACTCACAGTCATGTTATTTTTCATACTGAGCTGTGTTATGGTTGGAAAGTTACCTTGTAGTTTGGCCAATGTTGATTTGGAAACGTGTGTGTGTGTGTGTGTGTGTGTGTGTGTGTGTGTGTGTGTGTGTGTGTGTGTGTGTGTGTGTGTGTGTGTGTGTGTGTGTGTGTGTGTGTGTGTGTGTGTGTGTGTGTGTGTGTGTGTGTGTGTGTGTGTGTGAGATTTGTATTTTGGGGTAAACCATATGACCTTACCCAAACATCATCTGAATACAGTTGTGCCCTCTAATTTGTAGACATATTCCATTGTAGTGCCACCCACCGATTGTAGCAACACTGTAATGGAATGCACCGCTGAATGGCTCCTACATCATGATAACTAACCAGGTGTGTTTTGTTTATGTGCTCTACACACTACAGTGGAAGCAGATGGTGGCCACCTTCTGTGAGATGGACACCTCTGTGAAGGACCGTGTGTACTCCTGTTGTAAAGAACAGGGTTCTGCCCAACTCAAGTGCTTCCAGGAGGACGCTCCCAATGCCTCCTACCTGCCCACGGAGGAGCTCCCGGTGTCCCCCATTCCTGTGGAGTCCAGCTTCTCCTTCAGCCCCGACACATGCCTGAGTAACGCACCGCTAAGGTGTACTGAAGCGGTGCCCTGCATCATGAATTTGTTAATTAGTGGAGACGTTCAATTCTTTTACTGTTTTTTTTTCCGAATATGTAGGTTTGGAGACGGTACTTATTTTTTTTGTTGTGACGTAAAACAATATGCTGACAAATACCCTTTTTTAAATATATATTACTAATGCATGTTTTTATATTTCTATCTTGCTTAATATTTAGTCGGTTAATCAACTAAACATATTTTGATATTAATATTTGATCTGATTGCGTGCTATTTTGTGCATGTAGTTAACGATGTCCGATGATTCTGTTCACAGATCAACGCTGACACCGAGAAGCCTCAGAGGCACCATACAGCAGAGAACTCTGTCCAACAAAGTGAGCATCAGTTTCCCCCCCGCGCGCCCCATGGCTGACGACATAAAATCGGTCTGCATTCACCACAAGCTGCGCCCGTTCTATGACCTCCGCTGCTTACCACGCAGAGGCTATGGCTGGTTGGTCCGTCAGACCAAGGCCGTCAACCGCCTTGAGAGGGGATTCAAACAGTGCTGCAAAAGAAAACAGGAAGTACTTGAGTGTGCAGATGGAAAGGTAAACTTTGGCATCAACACACCGTGGGACCATTTGTAATTATTCGAAATTGAAGCAAATCCTTTGACCTAAACTTCTGCCTTGTCTCCATATATCCTTGTCTCTATATGACCTTGTCTCTATCTAACCTTATCTCTTTATAACATTGTCTCTATATAACCTTGTTTCGATATATCCTTGTGTTCTTTCAGTGGCGGGAGGAGATGGACAGGTTCTGCAGAGAGGACAAGGAGAGGAAGATGAAGTACCATTGCTGTGAGATGGAAGAGGGCCAGGAGAGATATGAGTGTTTCCATTCCAGTTCTCCCAGCGCTGGCTATAATGTCGACCTGTCAACTTATACGCCCACGTTGCAGAACGCCTCACTCGGCCAGATCTGTGAAACTCACAAGCTCATCAAAAAGAAGTACTGTCTCCAAACCTATCTTTGTTTTTCTTAAAACATTGTTCTAACTTTTCATGTAGAGTTGTGAAATACTAGCACTTACTAAATATCCACATTAATCATTTATCCATGATTCAATCTTATGTTTAACAAAAACTGATTTGGATATTGTGTTAACAGGTTGCTAGCAGGACTTCCGATTCAGAATTTTGTGAAACAGTGCTGCCATCTCTCTTCCAATCAGAGAACTTCCTGTATTCAGCAAAAGGTGAGTTATTTTTTCTATGAGGGGCTACAGTCAATTGTGAACAATACATTTTTGTGTTAATGTAAACATTGATTTTCTTTACAGATAAAGAACAAAGGCATTTGCTCAACAAGAAAAGCTCAATTTGTAGCCAAGTGTTGCATCACTTCTGTGGATTCCTCCAAATGCATTTCCAAAATACTGATGAATGCCATCTCCAAGCAAATTAAGATAGACCAGAGGACGAAGAAGTGTCCTCTTTCCTAAAGCCAATTTTCTGTGCATTTTATTCAGATAGGGGCCTAGTTAGCACTTTGAAATAAGAGAAGAAAGGGAACACATTCATAAAGCATGTTGCATGAGGCAATAACAGACCTATTATAGCTTTAACTACAGGAAGTGCTGCTCAGCGTGTTGTAATCCACACACTGTGCTTGAGTGTAAACTTGAAGAAATAACCATGTTTGTGTACGGTATATTAGACAGTGGTCTGTGTCACATACTAATCAATAGTAAGTAATATTCCTTTTTGGAAATGTATTGGGATTTCTTGATTAAATCAACATTCAACCCTTGTCTTGTTTGTGTTTTTATCTTTCACTTTATATTGCCATTGCAATTTACCATAGTGTCATAAAAACAGGGTGTCTGCAAGCTACTATATTGTGTATATAATACATATGGTAACAAAACGTTTAAAATTGTATTCAAATGATACAATCCATTATATTACACAAATAACTTATGTTTGTATCCTGGAGTAAATACTGTATATACATGCTGAGCCTTAGTACTGCATACAATTACCAATGCAAGCAATAATGTGTTTACATGCACCCAATCACAGATTTAAAATGTTTTGCCTTTATGTAAGTATGTATGTATGTCAATTATGGCCCCCATTGAACTCCTGGCCATCCCTGGAAGGAGGGATCCCCCGCTATGTGTTCCTCAAGATTTCTTCCTTGCTAATTAAGGGAGTTTTTTGCCCTCTTGGGGGGCTGGGGTCAGGGGGTGTCATA
The DNA here is from genome assembly GCF_031168955.1 of Gadus macrocephalus. Lineage (NCBI taxonomy): Eukaryota > Metazoa > Chordata > Actinopteri > Gadiformes > Gadidae > Gadus > Gadus macrocephalus. Next base: position 7,058,502 of record NC_082387.1, on the reverse strand, counting down.
AATATGATGCCTGCTAAGCCCTTTGAGACAGTACCTGTGATTGAAGGCTATAAAAATAACATTGAATTTAATTTAGTTACTTTCCAGCCTGGTCAACTTGGTGTGCTGCAAGCCTGGTCCAAAAGGTGCGCTGCCAGTCTGTTCCACCAGGTGCGCTACCAGTCTGGTCCACTATGTGTGCGGCCAGTCTGGTCCACTAGGGGTGCTAAAGAGCAGAAAGAAGACGCTCGCGCTGGCCGCTATGCGAGCAGTCAGAACCATAATGGCGTCCGCCGCTGCAGCCGACCCGGGATCAGCAGTCCCGACAGGTAGCTAGCATCAACCGAATCCGCATGCATTTAGTAACGAAGGATTATTCGTCAACTGCGTATCGTTTTTACATTACACTACCGATACGCTTACTGTATTACACCTTATTCAAAACCAGTTACGGTCGCCGAACTTAAATTGGTAGGTTTGGCTAACTCATAGAGACCTAGGAGTTTGCTAGCCAGTTAGCCGCTGTGGTGCTAACATGGCAGGGAAATGTGATATCCGACGTGTGGTTATGCTGTCAGAAAAAATAAGTGAACCATCAACAACGTTTTACGATGTTTATCACGATGTTTATTTATTAATAAAACGTGTGGTTCTTTACCAGACCTGTATAATGGCCAGTATCCCCTCTGCGGCTAAGAAGCAACAGCTAGCCCAAAGCAGTGCCCACTATACCGTTATCTCTCTCTAGTTTATCATATCTTGTTTGTTAACAATATATTTTGGGGTAATCTACTCCAGGCAGTGATCTTAATTAACATTATTTGCCAATGAGACCAACAATTTGTCGGACATCGGCTTCGCTCCTCCCTAATGTATTGACATCCTTATCTGTAATGTTAACGTGAAGGTACAAGACTGGCTGCCAATCCCATGTACTGACTGATGGTTATAACAAACTATCCCTCCTGTTGCTCTTGGTGGTCCTTTGTAAATGAAGCAACGTAGTTACTTAAATGCAACGTGTGTGTTTATGTGTAGTGTACAGTAGAAATTGCTTCTGATTCGTGGCATTTATCTGGTGTATCTTTATTATTTATTCAAATGAACATTTAATATGAAGACGGGTTGTGATTGGAACAGAGCACCGACACTTCTTTAATATTTGAATCCTTTGTGCTCCACTTATCTGCTTTCCTATGTGCTGCTCCGCTATGGCCAGCTTATCATTAGATCAGTTCAGTTGTGATCAAGAAGTGTGCCAGAAGTGTCTCTGGTTCTGATCGTTAAAAGACAGTTCTATCAATCAGTCACTTACTAAAACTATGTTATGTGGAGATGGATCTGACATCCTTTGAAGAGAGCTGGCACTGGGGATTGTTTGGTACACAGGGACAGATGGCTGACATATAATTGACTGGCTGGCCGTCTAGACACATTTCCCCTTCAATATCTTTTGTCTCAAGATGTTTACGTCTGTGCATTAATTTTGCGGGCTAAAATTACAATTTGAATGGTTTTCTTATAGGTGGCAGTTATTCCAGCCGTAGTTAGTTGCATAAAAACAAGACAGTTTACAATGTTTCCCTTGCCTCAGGTTACTTGATAATTAAACGTTGAATCAGATCAGCAAAGCTGTCTTGCTTTGCATTTGTTTGTATGAAGAGAACGGTGTTTTGTAGAAGAAGGCTCTTTTATTGATGCAGCTATAACAGAGATGAGATTCAGATGGAAACTATCAGACTTTTAGATGTTCTGGGTTTTCCCATTGAAACCAATAGTCTGTTGAAACCCAGTAGAATGCAAAAATGAATCATCTCCCCATTTTAACACTTTGCTAAATTAATAATAACAATTACAAAGCCTTCATGTGATGGTAAGCATTGCAAATGCCACCGATGGTTGCGATTGGCTCCATAGCGACATTATGATTACACCCCCACAAACAATATCAAGTTTCAGATATCTGAATGGTGGAGGAGGGCATTGTCTCACGTGAGGGTGTCGTTCTGTACCCCTAAAGACAGGGCTGAACCTAGTTCGACATGGAAGGTGACATGAGGCCCCAGCAGTCTCTACGGCAGGATGCAAACGACACACACTGACTGGGCCTACTGCATATAAAAAGGAAAACCTAGAAAGGAATGTGAAAATGAGACGGGAGACCCCACTCATGGAAAGCACCAACACGTTGGCAAAATTCAAGTATGGCCTACTTGCAGTCATGCAAGCATTACCAGCAATGACTGGGAATACATCTGGAAAGAGATTTTGAGGGGGCTTCTATCTATACACGCACGCACATCACAGGGTGACACACAAAATATCCAGTGGTCTGCCACGTAATTCCGCGAATGTATCAACAGTAAAAGCCACAGCCATAGTTTCCATATTAGATTTTTTAGCATATCTCAGGTTGATCATATCTTGCTCCACAGATATTAGGACTCAGTTCTGGAGGAGAGCATTACAGCGAGGTACCTGCATGTGTGTGTGTGTGTGTCTCAGCAGAAACTGCATATGAGTGTCGTGTGTTTTGCCTAACAAGAGTAGAGGGAAGATGGCAGAATGGTGTTTGTGTGTATTGAGATGTTTTCGTTATGAGGTTGCATTGCATGGTATTCCCTTATGTTGCAAGGATGTCTGCTAACGAGACTGCATCATCTTTGAGCAAATGCTTTGCTGATTAAGCCTACAATGATTCTAATTAGATAATTAAACTATGGATGCACCGATTCCACTTTTTCTCTGACCAAGTACAAGTACTTTCATTTTGTTGCAAATGGCGAGTGAACCCACAATTTCTGTGGGAATTTAAACACTTTTAGATCTTAAATGTGCTTTAGGCTAAGGGTTTTAGGCAAGAGGGAGGCATGTTATCCCCACTGTTACGGCCCAGTCCAACTTTGTAATACCTCTTAGTACCATAGTTTTTTTATGAGCGTTATAATGACTGATTACATGCGCCACACACCGTGGAGATATACTATAGCATTCGCGATATACTAATATACTATCCGGGAATTCTAAACCTCGGAAACGGGTATTAGATAAATCACTGCTCAGACGGAGCTTCACCATCCACTACACCGTAGAGGTATACAATAAGTTTCTGAAAAGCAAAACTTTCTCTCGGACGCCGCGGTAAACCGCTGCCCAGGCAGAGCTCCACACAAACCACACTGCAGGGCGTCGTGACGCCACCTGCGTTTGCAGCAGACTGGAACATAGTGCACATAGTGTTTTGGGGACTTATTTCAGTAACACTGGTAAAATAGCATAGATTACTAGCTTGACGATCAATAGGACAAACGACGATGTTTAAAAAAAATGGAGTAACTGAGCAGTACTTGGTACTGGCTTCGGTATCAGTGCATCCTTAAAATAATTTAGTCATTTTGGCTTATAATGACCTCCTCCTATGCCAAAATAGATGCTAACATTGGTTACAGGCTAAAGCAGACCTACTTATTGTTATAGTTAAAAATTAAACCTCATATATTGTTATATTTTGGATTTGTTTGAAATGAAATGAGGCTCTACATTTAAAATCTTTTCCTTGGTATGCTTACCTTGATGTATTGAGCAATATGACTTGACTGTGACTCAACAATAATGCAAGGATGTTAGAGTTTGACTCTGTTTGGCTGGCTGTGAGCTAGTTATCTTACACAGGTCCTTGGGGTGAGGGCCTATCTAGAGCAGCGTGCTCAAGAGAGAAGTAGTTCCAGTTCATGCAGTCATAGTATTGGGAGCAGCGCTTGGTTACTACTGCTACAATTAGGCCATGGCTCACTCTTGGTCTTTTCGACATACGGCCATGGCTGAAAATAGCTCTGCTAATTAACCAGCAAAGGACTTCTCAATCATTCAGTCAAAATATTCCAAGGCAAATGCTTTCAGTCGGAATGAGTTAGACACCAGACGGATGAACAAATTCTTATACAACTGATATTGGACTGGTTTTCTTGTTTGATATGCTGACCTGTGGTTCTGCTCCCCATGCTTTATTTCCTAATCCTCATGTCCGTGTTTTTGTCTCCTCACAGGGTCAAGCGGGATTCGAAAAGTGGCGTCTCCCGAGGTAAGGCGTGGTCCCTTCTGAAATAGACTCACTGCTGAGGAAGTAAATGTTGATCCAATCGGTCCGGCCAGGCCAAGAGGTTTAGAGTTTCGGAGAGTACTTGTTGCCACAAAAATATGGTAACCCAGTTAAGAAAAGTAGTCCTCATATAGGGTGCAAAATATGTAATGTTGTAGATCAGTCACGCTTCTGCCTTGGCCACAAAATCCTTCAATTGAACATGGCTTTAAGTGCCAAGCAAGCAAGAGAGGTTATTTACATTATTTGATTGCGCATCAAAACGTATTTATTAGGTATGTTATGCTCTTTATTTTCAGATGGAACCAGGATTCCTTCACATCATTCTTTGTTGGCCTATAGCAGTGTTATCAAGTAAATTTAAAGCAAATTTGCGCTACAAAATGATAAACCATTGAGTCATGCGAGCATATCTGTCTGTCTGTCTGTCTGTCTGTCTGTCTGTCTGTCTGTCTGTCTGTCTGTCTGTCTGTCTGTCTGTCTGTCTGTCTGTCTGTCTGTCTGTCTGTCTGTCTGTCTGTCTGTCTGTCTGTCTGTCTGTCTGTCTGTCTGTCTGTCTGTCTGTCTGTCTGTCTGTCTGTCTGTCTGTCTGTCTGTCTGTCTGTTGCTTCCTATGACTAGCGTGCAGTAGTTTATGGGATCAAGTACGTCACTTAAAGGCTTCGACTTTTTCGATATGCATACATGTTTTACGTCTGCTAAACTATATATGAGGAGCTCTTTTCCAAAACGCTATAAATCATTTTGAATAGTTTTCAGGAAAAGGAAAAATAACGGAAAAAAAACTGCATCTTGCGGTACATTTTAAACAAGGAAATACAGTGATTTGGCATTAAACGTTAAATAGGTTCAGTACAAAGACAAATTGCATGACAAACTCATATATACTCAGTTCAAGCCCACCGAGAACGCCCCTCATTAAGTGCGTGAAACGGCTTGTTTGCGCTCAAACTTAACTTCTGTAATACGTAGTGGGATGCCAGACTGGGCGGTGCTGCAATGTTAACAACTTCTCTGGGGTGTGAATTTGTCGACACACGCGCAAAGCGTTCCAAAAATCGCCACAGAGTTGGTGTGCTGACCAATCACAGCAGACTGGGCTTGGGAGGGGGGCCTCAATCCGACATGATACAAAACTGTTTTTGAAAGATGCTGAGATTGGTTTTGCAGAAACAGTGTGAGAATAATAAGAGTACCCCCAAATCCAATTATATAGCCTAAAAAAAAAGCATGATATAGGACCTTTTAATAGAACTACGGGTGAGAGACATAATGGAGAAGTCAGGCGAGGTTGACTTAGATGCCTCACTCACCTTTCAGCTGAAGCAATACATATATAAATAGCGAAAATAAATGCTCTAGTTGTTTGGATTGTAAGCATCACAATACCCCTAGTGCCCTCTAATACCCCCTTTCATATTTTTATTGTTCCCTTTCTTCACCTCAGATGGCCAGTTCTGCAGCTGCTGCTCAGAGTATGAAAAAGACTATTGGTCACCGGGGTGTTGAGACCACCACTGGAGAAACCACCTACAAAAAGGTCTGTTCATTCAACATTTACCCTTTTCTGCAATGGTGAATGCAATAACGGACCAACCCATAGACCTGCATTTTTTAGGGATGAATTGCAAGAGACTTTAACCCACAAAAGCTGCCGGGTCGAAAAAAGATATATAAACATCTTGAATTTCCCCCATCTTCTTCAGACCACATCCTCAGCCTTAAAAGGTGCCATTCAGCTGGGCATCACTCACACCGTGGGCAGCTTGAGCCAAAAAGCAGAACGAGATGTGCTAATGCAGGACTTTGTTGTAGTTGAAAGCATTTTCTTCCCCAGGTAAGTAACAGGGGCTGCAGTCAAAGGTACTGTTTTAACATGATTACACTCTGTGTATAGATTTCTCTATCATACTAAAGATGCCTATTTCTGATTCCAGTGAAGGCAGTAACCTGACCCCTGCACATCACTATAGTGACTTTCGCTTCAAGACCTACGCTCCGATTGCCTTCCGCTACTTCAGAGAACTGTTTGGCATTCGACCAGACGACTACCTGGTTAGTGCACCATAGATTCTCATATAATCTCAGTGTTTCCCCTAGGATGGAGTTGCAGCAGCAGAGGTGAAATGTTATGTTTTTTGCACGCACATTTTTTTGTGTGCTCGCAAAGCGCACCCTGCCGGGAGGTTTCTATGTGTCTGCTGGCAACATACATACAGTACATTTGTGCACAGTAATGAGCAGGGGAAATAAGGAGAGATTGAACATATTACAAGTATAATCTTTAAAAGCATTATTTACATTTATTTAACAAAAAATATTTTATATCAACAACCACCCTATACATTAAAATCCCATAACCCAAATACTACAACAATCGAAAAGGTCTGTGCCTCAAACCAAAACATCTTCCAACTCCCTCCCCTCTCCCCATCACAAAGGTTGTAGTAGTAGCATAAATAGGCCATGCCTCTATTGAACAAGTTTTGGGGCTCTAGAGTCAATAATGGCGACGCTACTGAAAATATTGCAAAAAAAAAATTATATTGACATTTTTGCTAAAAAAAAATTCTTAAAAATAAGTAGATATATTTTTCAAAACATAAGGTTGCAGTAAGACCATAAAGAGCCCCATGCATATGGAAAACGTTTTAGGGATCTAGAGTCAATAATGGCAACGCTATTGAAATTGTTCCTAAATAAAAAATCTTAAAAAATAAGAGATATATTTTTCAAAACTAAAGATTGTAGTAGGACGATGAAGAGGCCATGCCTCTATGGAACAAGTTGTGGGGCACTAGAGTCAATAATGGCGACGCTATTGCAATTTTACCATTGTGGTCGGTTTCAGTTTTGGCCAGAAGGGGGAGGGTGGCTAACCACCAGTAGCCACCATGGTTCTATGCCTAACCACACCAGTACACACCACGGTTCTTTTCCCAGTCACACCTGTACACACCACGGCCCAACCACACCAGTAGCCACCACGGTTCTATTCCCAAGCACACCAGCATGATGTAGCATCTTTGCCGATATGTAAACTAATAATCCTAGCAGGGCTGGCGCGTCCTATAAACTCTAAGTGCTTAGAGTAGCTGTAGCTCTTTACTAGGCCCTTCCATTCAGCATAACGAATGGTCCTGCTCAAGCATCTAAATGCCTTTTGTTATCCATCCAACTTTGGATTTTTCTAGTAACTTCAAACCATCCATTTTTCATCTTTTATTTTTTGGAAGTCTACTTCCTATCTTGAATCCCGGTACTTGTGTTCCCTTCAGTACTCTTTGTGTAACGATGGACTGATCGAGCTGTCCAACTCGGGCGCCAGCGGATCCCTCTTCTACGTCTCCAGTGACGACGAGTTCATCATCAAGACTGTGCAGCACAAGGAGGCAGAGTTTCTGCAGAAACTCCTGCCAGGATACTTCATGGTGAGTCCTCCACACGAGCGTCAGATCAACCCAATGCAACTATATTATAGATAATAATGATTCTAATCATATTATTTTGCATTTTGCTCATTTATGGCTCTAGTCTGGCTGTAGCTGTCTATGGACGAAAGCATCTGCTGATTGACTATTCTATGAGATAATATCAAAATATGCCTCTAGTTCTATTTCATGTAGGGTATGCCTACAATCATTGAACTAGTTATAATTACATTACTATTAGGGATGCACCGATATGACATTTTTGGCTGTTACCAATATCCGATATTGATTTTGCTGTTTTCTTTTTAAAAGTTTCTGAGATGATCAACTGTTGTACAGATTGAAAATCATGCAATCTGAATTTTTTTATGTCTTCCTTTATTTTCAAAACGTATTTAACTTCCAAATAACAAGGTTACAGGGCTACCATAAAACATAAGTAGCCAACCTTTACCAACAAACCTATACTCTAGAGTCTAGGGTCTATAGCATATAAACGCGTTGTCTGATTACAGTTTAATTCATTTTCCACAATTTACCAGCTCTCGTTTTGAAGAATAATCACTGCGCCTTTCGTTGCAATGGGAATCGCGACGGTCTATACTTTCCACATAAAGTGTACATATTTATAATTTGAAATTCGTCCCAGCCTTTATACCACAGATACAATTTAATATAACAGTAAGCTGACAACATCGCTAATTAACACCGCAACTGCAAATTAACCACACAGAGATAACCATGGCAACCGGTCAAGCTAATTTTCTTTTTGCGATCATTCTGCCCGGACATCCGCCTTGTTGATAAACAAATAATCCCCCAATACACATGGCCAAATCCCAAGCAACTAGAGGATATACATCGGTGTGGATACCGGCCCAATTTTACTCATCGTACCAATCCGATATGTTAAAAAATGACGAACATCGTCCGATACCGATATTAATGCCGATATATCGTGCATCCCTAAGAACTATCTTTCTATTTCATGTTGGCTTTGCTGTCAAGGCTTCACCTAGAATCATAGAATTAGAGTTATAATAACATAACTATCATTCTGTTTCATGTAGGCTATGCTGTCCAGGCTTTACCTAAAATCATAGAACTAGAGATATAATAACATAACTATCGTTCTGTTTCATGTAGGTTATGCCGTCTAAGCTTTTCCTACAATCATAGAACTAGAGTTATAATAACATAACTATTGTTTCTCCTATTCAGAATCTGAACCAGAACAAGCGGACTCTGCTGCCGAAGTTCTACGGGCTGTACTGTGTGCAGGCGGGCGGCAAGAACATCCGCATCGTGGTGATGAACAACCTGCTGCCCCGCATCGTCCCCATGCACCTCAAGTACGACATGAAAGGCTCCACCTACAAGAGGAGGGCCTCCCCCAAGGAGAGGGAGAAGGCTGTGCCCACACACAAGGACCTGGACTTCATCCAGGACATGCCCGAGGGTCTGCTGCTGGAAGCGGACAATTACAATGCCCTCTGCAAAACCATCCAGAGAGACTGCTTGGTGAGTCGGCCACAAACACATGCCTATTGGTTTGCGCCCAAATAAAGAGGCCAAACCACAAGAAACTGAGTCGACATGCAACTACATGTTATCTTGTATTGTGCGTATGCTGCTGTAGCTCTTGCAGAGCTTCAAGATCATGGACTACAGCCTGTTGGTTGGCATCCACAACCTGGACCTGGCCAGTCGAGAGCGGGAGCGTGCGGGTGGGCAGTCGGGGGACAGTGTGGGATCGGAGGGGGCTGTGACCCCAGACCAGCGCCGACCCCAAACCCAGAAGAGTCTCTACTGCACGGCCATGGAGTCGATCCAGGGAGAGGCTCGGGGAAAAGGAGCCATGGACTCGGAGGACCAGTGAGTTGCTTTCTTCTCCACCCAACACATGTATTCAATCAACGATAAGCTGCTCACACCCATTAATACCTGGTTGTGTCTGCTCCTCTGACCGTGTCGCTGCAGTATGGGTGGGATCCCAGCGCGTAACGCTAAAGGAGAGCGGCTGCTGTTCTACATCGGCATCATTGACATCCTACAGTCCTATAGGTTGGTAGCACAGAGGGCTTGGAACGACCCTGTGAAGTGTTGTTAAGTCATGTAATGTTGTTTTGTATATATATATTTTGTTGTACTGTAAGAGAGTGGTAAGTATAGATATGCTGCCTGTTGTTCTATGAACGATTAGTTCTGGGCTTTTGCAGAATTTAGAAGCAGACTTTCCAAAAGTAGATAAGTGATTTATGATGACAGGTCCCATTAACCTCTCCATTCCCAAAAACCCCGTCATCGGGATTAGCCCCTAATTTCAAAGATGCGGCAAGGTATTTAAACACATAAGAAGGAAGTCATGTGACAAACCAGTATAAAAATTTGATTCCCAACTTTTAGTCTATCATAACCATTGTTAGCTAAACTACATATTAGTCCAACCCCAAAGAAAATAAGAGGCATGCAACAACAATTATGCACGTGGAACATCGATATCCGTCGTTTCACTTAATTGATATATGACGTGTAAATATATATATATATATATATATATATTAGTGGTGGGCATAGATTATTTTTTTTAATCTAGATTAATTCCAAAATTAATCTAGATTAAAATGGCAAACGGCAAAAAATCTGTTTGTTTACCTTGACAGCGGTCAATTATACTTGGCAATGGTGAATTATCAAATATAATTCACAGCCGGAAGTTGTGAAGTGCCCATGCAAGTGAACGGAGCATAAACAAAAATAATTGACAGCTGAACGTTGGGAAGGCCCATGCAAGTGAATGGAGCAGTCTACAGCATTGAGAAGAGCCGTGTAATAATCCATAATAATGTAAGGTTTAGAAGTTAAATATTTGAAAGTTGTAGAATAAATTAATATAATTTATATTGGAGTTAATTTGTAGAAATGTATTTAAAATGTTAAATCAGTTAATCATTTACATATTTATGTTACACAATTATTACTTGCATATTTACATGTTCACATTAACACAGTCAGGATATTCTGTTGAATCTGCCTCTCTGATTCCCTCACGTTTACCTCAGTCTAAATTCTAGCTTCTGATTGGTTAGTTCAGTCACGTGATGGGTCCGAACAAGGAAGTGTTGTGGTTGTGAGTTGAAAAGTAAAGTAAAGTAAAGTACCGCTTGAGAAAGTCACCCGACCGTCTCCCTGCTGTTTATTCTCATAAAGAGCGATCCACCACCACATATCGAACCCTCAGGTTACAATAATTCCACTCAAGTTTATTTTATTTTTTTTACAAGCGGTGGGTACAAAATGATTCTTGACGAAAACTGGTGGGGGCGCGTCCAGCGTAAGTGACGCCTATGCCCAGCCCCCAACCCAACTTTGAAAATAGATTAACGGCGATATTTTTTTTATCGCCCGATAAATGTTTTGCGTTAACGCAGCCGTTAACGCCGATAACGGCCCACCACTAATATATATACATGCACACAGTCAGGTCCATAAATATTGGGACATCGACACAATTCTAATCTCTTTGGCTCAATACGCCGCCACAATGGATTTGAAATAAAACAAACAAGATGTGCTTTAACTGGAGACTTTCAGCTTTAATTTGAGGGTATTAACATCCAAATCAGGTGAACGGTGTAGGAATTACAACAGTTTGTATATGTGCCTCCCACTTCTTAAGGGTCCAAAAGTAATGGGACAAATTAACACTCATAATTCAAACTTTCACTTTTTAATACTTGGTTGCAAATCCTTTGCAGTCAATTACAGCCTGAAGTCTGGAACGCATAAACATCACCAGACGCTGGCTCTGCCAGGCCTCTACTGCAACTGTCTTCAGTTTCTGCTTGTTCTTGGGGCATTTTCCCTTCGGTTTTGTCTTCAGCAATTGAAATGCATGCTCAATCGGATTCAGGTCAGGTGATTGACTTGGCCATTGCATAACATTCCACTTCTTTGCCTTAAAAAATTCTTTGGTTGCTTTCGCAGTATGCTTCGGGTCATTGTCCATCTGCACCGTGAAGTACCGTCCAATGAGTTCTGAAACATTTGGCTGGATATGAGCATATAATATTGCCCGAAACACTTCAGAATTCATCCTGCTGCTTTTGTCAGCAGTCACATCATCAATAAATACAAGGGAACGAGTTCCATTGGCAGCCATACATGCCCACGCCATGACACTACCACCACCATGCTTCACTGATGAGGTGGTGTACTTTGGATCATGAGCAGTTCCTTTCCTTCTCCATACTCTTCTCTTCCCAGCACTCTGGTACAAGTTGATCTTTGTCGCATCTGTCCATAGGATGTTGTTTCAGAACTGTGAAGGCTTTTTTAGATGTTGTTTGGCAAACTCTAATCTGGCCTTCCTGTTTTTGAGGCTCACCAATAGTTTACGCCTTGTGGTGAACCCTCTGTATTCACTCTGGTGAAGTCTTCTCTTGATTGTTGACTTTGACACACATACAGCTACCTCCTGGAGAGTGTTCTTGATCTGGCCAACTGTTGTGAACTGGTGTTTTCTTCACCAGGGAAAGAATTCTTCGGTCATCCAACACAGTTGTTTTCCGTGGTCTTCCGGGTCTTTTGGTTTTGCTGAGCTCACCGGTGTGTTCTTTCTTTTTAAGAATGTTCCAAACAGTTGATTTGGCTATATCTAATGTTTTTGCTATCTCTCTGATTGGTTTGTTTTGATTTTTCCGCCTAATGGCTTGCTTCACTGATAGTGACAGCTCTTTGGATCTCATATTGAGAGTTGACCGCAACAGATTCCTAATGCAAAGAGCACACTTGAAATGAACTCTAGACCTTCTATCTGCTCCTTGTTAATGGGATAAGGAGGGAATAATACCCACCAGGCCATGGAACAGCTGATCAGCCAATTGTCCTATTACTTTCGGTCCCTTAAAAAGTTGGAGGCACATATACAAACTGTTGTAATTCCTACACGTTCACCTGATTTGGATGTAAATACCCTCAAATGAAAGCTGAAAGTCTGCAGTTAAAGCACATCTTGTTTGTTTAATTTCAAATCGATTGTGGTGGTGTATAGAGCCAAAGATATTAGAATTGTGTCGATGTCCCAATATTTATGGACCTGACTGTATAAAGCTGACACTCCACTGGTTCCAACAGTCCAAACCATATCACTAGGCGAGTAAAACTTGCCAAACTAACAAAAAACATAAAAAATAAACTAGTGCTGGCAGCTTAACGCGTTATTAACAGCGTTAACGCAAACCAAATTTAACGGAGTTCGTTTTTTTTTTTTAACGCTCTTTTGGCTTGGCAAACGTTGTAGTTTTTTCACCTGCTGTCTAGCAACAACTAGCCACGTTAGAAAAACGACAACACCATACCGGATCTACAACGGAAACAAAAAACAAACACACTGCATGAACTTGTTTGGGCAAGCAAGGATACGGAGCAGGTGAAAAACTCCTTAAAGGTGTGTGTGTTTGTGTGTCACTCTGTTCGAGCCTGCACAAGAGTTCAATGTTGCCATTAGCTGTTACGTCTTTCTGACCGATAGCAGTTCATGGCCCACCTGGGCTGTACCACTTCGGGAGGGGCCGCTAAGTTACTCCCCTCTAGACAAAATCGATTTGGTTGCGAACTTGCGATGTTGACAGTTTGTGAGTGTTGTGTCTAATATCAGAACACGTGTTCTTCAACGCCATCTTGTGGCCCCTCTGTGTATCTTTTTTTTTTGCTATCATTTTGTGAAATTCGCCTAGACCTTTCAAAAGAGGGTCAAATGTCAAAATTGTATAATGGTTTCCAAAGATATCTACCTGTTTAGGATGAGGTTTATTTTTTGCTATTCGCCTTAACCTACCTCCATTAAAACCTATCTTTGCTCTACCTCACCTTATTGACATCAGATATTGTCCAAGGTTGTCATCAGATGTTGTGCTTTGGCCCTATCATATGATAGAGCTCCCAACTGTAATGCTCCACGTGGTATTCATTCAAATTACTTTCAGGCGAAATCCAATTTTCTACTTCTATCTTCTAGCTGTATTCACTCTAAAAGATTAGTATCCACATTGATTAGTTCACTTTCGGACAATCTCACAGGTGTTATGTTTCTTTTGGTACAGAGATTACATTTTATAGGCCTTGCAGTTTTGGAGAGTCTACATTAGCCATTTTGGAGAAAGCTATCTTCTGAGAGTATAGAACCGATAGAATCCAACCTTCCCTTCAGGCCTTTTTCCAAAGCCCCTCCACCAAAACACTTGAACAGATAGCTAGCTTAAGCAGTAGGTCGGCCTAGCCTTGTGGAAGACTCCGGTCATGCGCAATGAGTGCAATTTCATGTATTTGTTGCTGACAGGATGTTTAAACAAATAGGACATAAAATGCTTGGCAAACCACCGCAGTCGTTAAAGGTAGAATTATCTGAAATCCAGGAGGAACGCACAAGGGGAATCTCCTCTTTAGGACTTCCAACAGCAAAAATGGATAAATGTTAAAAAAAATATGTGAAAGCTACATCAAAGCAATCATTCACAAGTACAAATACTTATGGTAATGTTTTATGTGCACAGAATTATTTGGCAAATATACCCATTCTTGACATTAATTTGATCTTGTTATAATTTTTAATTATTGACATCGTCCCCCACCTCTTCTTTTTGGATGCGTCAGGTTCATTAAGAAGTTGGAGCACTCGTGGAAGGCCCTGGTCCACGACGGGGTAAGAGTCTGCTCGTTGGACAGCCAATGGAACCCACATGAGAACCACGCCAAAACACCACTGACTTCAATGGTTTCCATTGCAGGACACGGTTTCAGTTCACAGACCGGGCTTCTACGCTGAGCGGTTCCAGCAGTTCATGTGTAACACAGTGTTTAAGAAAATTCCACGTAAGTGTTTGCATGCGTCATTAACAATATTTATGAATGTTGATATCGTAATTACGAGTATTGTGAGAATAAGGGAATGCGATTAGCTGCATCTTATGAAATCTAAAATAATGAGTGATCCTTTCTCTGTTTCTCGTTCCAGTTAAAGCATCTCCATCTAAGAAGAGCCGAGGTGGGGGGCCCGGAGGCCTGAGGAGGGCCCCTACCCTGGGGGGCCCTATCCCGCTCTCTCAGGCGGCAGGTGACCCCAGAGCGACGTACCACAGCCATTTCAAAAGCACAGAGGCAGACGGAGACAGTGGTAAGTGTGAGATAATGAGAATCAACACAATATGCAGCTTAATGGTGACCCTGCAGATTTTGGCGTGTTCCTCATGAATGTTCTTTGTGTTCAGGCATGCAGTCGGACAGACCGGATCTCGTACCAAGGACCCCACCCTTGGCCGAGAACGCTGCTGACTACGAGGCCAACTTGTCCACTTCCTCTCTGGGCAGCACAGGGATGGCCTCCTCCTCTCCTCTACGACGGTGAGAGGACTACCGTGTTGTCTCTACTAGAGTCCTATTTTACCTCACCCTTGATGGGGCAGATCATCCATGGCATTCCTGTTGGTTTCAAACGTATGACTCCTCTCTATGCAGCTCTGTGGGGGTGGAAGTGCACAAACCTGCCAACACGGAGCATGACCAGGGTGCTTCTCACAGGTACTGCCATCTACAGATCTTCACTATGCCCCACTGCTCCCCATTCTTCCTGCATGTTGTCTGGAATATTCAATTAATAAATTATTCCTTCAACTCTTTTTGTGTCAGTATGGGGGCAGAATCACCGGGAAACCATTCTGGCAACCTGTCTGGAAATGAAGATGTGGTTTCATTATCGGATATCATCCCCGAGACCAACATCTGTTTTGTAAGTAATCGCTCGCACTCGTCCACATGCACGCATACGACCCTGCTCACATAATGCACACTATAAATACCGTGCCTATATCTCTGGTTGCTGCGTGTTCCTGTTGTGGATGGGAGTCTGCGATGACTGAATGTTCCCCTGGCTGTTTTTCTTCTTCATCCCCCAGTAAAAAGCGTTTCCGGTGTTATCCAAGGACAAAGCGGTTCTGAGAGAATTATGGTGGGTGGAAGTGGAGAGAAGAGCATCCATAGCGGATCCAGCCCTCCCCCTCCCCCTCCATCCATCCATCGTGTCCTCACCCACGTATGCAGTGGGTGCTGCTGCTGCTGCTGTGAGGAGGCGGGCTGGAGGGCTGTGAACACTGGCACTAGTGACACTGAGAAGCTGTGGTGGAGGAGGAGGGGAGAGAGGAAGAGGAAGAAGAGGAAAGCTGGTTTGTTGTTTGGCTTGCTGGTTGATTGTAGGCGCTCCCCATCCACACAAAAAGGGTGGATGCTGCTGGACGTAAAATTATATAGTTTCATCTACAGAGATATCGTTACCATGCACGCACTCGCGTCACGAGACTTCCCTGACCCGGCACAAGCAGCCAGAATAGTCAATTTATTCAGTCATCCCTTATGCAGCAAGTTGTCATGTTTTTTTTAAACAATATTATTCTTAAATACTTTGCAATGCTCTCACAATCCTTGATTGACATTCTCAATGTGTGTGCTGTGATGACACGTCGCTGTTATGATGGTGTGTGTCATTTCATCTAATGGAGAGTTGGCGATCTTTAACTTAAAGGGGCTGTGAACCCAAAACCAGTTTTTTTCGCTTTAAAAGTGGTAATATTTGCTGCTGACCGTCAACCTATTAATTTATGCCATTTTATCACTAACTAAAATAAGACCGTAATCAAGAGAAAAAAATGAGTAAAATACAATGTTTTTCCATTCTACCCAAAACATGTTAACGTTCCTCTCTGCTTCGAGCGCAGGTAACGTTCTTTTCGAGACCCCGAAGTGCCTGTTAGTATACTCCTTGGCGTCATGACCAAGGGACACCGGGGCGAGGTGTGTTTGGATGTAGGTAGGATGTGGGGGAGCTCTGTCTGGGAAGTGCTGGACCACGGTTACCGAAAGAGGCTTGAGTTTCACCAATTATGAGGCCATGGTATGTGCGGATGTCTGGAGCCTGTTCTGGGCAGCCGTTGATTTTAAAGGTCACGTCCGAGAGGGCTAGGCTTCCAGGACACCTATTATTCAACGCTCAATTGTGTGTGGATGTGTGGAGCTCGATCTGAGATACGGCTTGTATTGATATCCGCGTCCGAGTGAGGGTTAAGCTTCTCAGTATAACACTACAGTGTGTGGTGCGTTTAATATACAACGTTGCTCATTTTAAACCTCATACACAACGTCGGTCACAGAGCGGCTGTGGGTTGGAACACGGCCCCTCTTTCCTAGCCCTTTCCTAGATCACTAAACACATGTTTTTAATTCTGAGTGTTAGAAGTCCAGCTGAAACCGCGAGTTCACTTGTTCTTTAACAGCTAACCAGCCTGAAAGGTGATAGTGGTACAGCTTATTGAGAATACTTGGGCGGTAAAAGAGAGTATGTGTGCGGGTTTGCGTGTGGTCAGCGTAAGTAGGTCGATCGTTGGATGTCAAGGGAGGCTTAACAACTTGTCATGGACACCATGTTTTTCTATCGGGGCACCCTCCATCCATAATAGGCCACTCTTTGTAATGGACCTTGGTTGGAATGTGCTGCTCCTGATGTAATCATGTTTGCATTTCAATGATTGAAATGTCTGAGTGTCTGATGTCATAATTATCCTAGAGTAAAACTCGGTTTTAACTATGAAAAAAAAAAGAAAAGATTGTCAATTTGAGTTGTGTGCTCCTATATGTTGGATGTCATGGTGGGTTAGGGTCATGAACTGTAGATCTCCCTCTGTGCTGTGACCATGTGTGCCGCCATCTGTTGGAGAATATTGGTTAATGTAAGGATTATGCAGTTGCTGGGATAGTCCTATATTGTCCACTATTGTGCCATAAGTTCAGAGTCTGTGCCTCAACACCTTACTAATAGTCAATTTTCTGATGCTGGTTATTTCCGTAACCACAAACAATCGTCCACTTGGGTGAGGGTGTTTTATTTCTCAATGCTCTACTGCATATTGACCCTTACGGCCGACTTTGTTGAACAAATGAAGGTCTGAATGTCCAACCAAACGGCTGTTGATGCCAAACATGGATGTCTGTCCAAGCACAGTTATTGATGCTTATTCTGGTTGGAGCCCATTTGTTTTGTGTGACACTTTTCAGAACTGGCTCCAAAATTGCCTTAGCGTTTCCTCTCGTAGAGTAAAGTTAAATACCCTTTTGGCAGTGTAGTTGAGGAAGAAATACTGTTAGATTGCGCAAGTCTGATAAATGTAAAAGCTTTTATTTCTGCTGGTTACAGAAATGATTGTCACATTCACTCCTGGACCAACTTGGTTTAACTTTTATTCTTTTGATAGTTGTAGTCATTAGCACATATTATATTGTGTAAATAAATTGTGTTTTATTTAAATATAAACAGATTTGTCTGTTTTATCTTTGTGTATTTTGTTGTTTGAGGCTTGGAAACAATCAGTTATACCTTGCATAAAATATCAATTGAGATATTTTGCAATCACTCGCAATCAATTTAGGCAAACAGTGTTTTTGTTTTTCTAAAATTTCTTCATTTAAATATGACTAGACCATTAGGCACACCTGGTCTATGCATTAGAGAGGGAGAATAAGAAATGTGAGCAGTAGATGGAAAAGTTGATTTTAGTAAACAAAGCAAGGAAAATAAAGATTCCCATGGTTCCGCATGGTAGAGCGTTGTGAAAATGTCCTGTGTGTTGAAGGCGGTCATGGCCCCAAAGAACCCAGCACAAACCGCAGTCACGTTGGGGCTGACTGCTTGAGATTGCGTGATGGTAATGCAGTGAAGCAACCATCCTTTGGTGAGGGATATTGGTGGATTGTTGGCCCTGTGTTTTAAGACTCAATTGATTTTCTTTCCCCCAAGCGGGTTTTCATGTCCTAATGAGCTTTGCTTCGACACATTTAAAGTTCTTTGCTCCCCACATTCCGAATACTTCGGGTTTTTTATTTCGAATATTTTCAGTTTTTGTAGCGATTGTTGTCCTGTCTGATTAGTCGTGGTGTCCTGACATTTCATTTGATGAATTTAATGTAGAATCATAACTATCTTGAGTTTACTTTACTGAAATCAGTTTTAAGTCTTATCTTATGAAACGGCCACCAAAGAGTACACTCCGAGTATTTATTCTTTATTGTTATGATTACTACACAATGGGACTGTACAATGTTTTATATACCAGTTTCCTAAACCTAAAGGCACCATTTGTATCTGTAGATAGTACTTCAACCATATTATACAAGAGACCTATAAACCAATGGCGCCCAAGGGTCAGCACACTAAAACAAACACTACAACATCTACAAACTAATGCAATACTAACAGTCTGCCGTCTTATCTCAAAGAGACTCCTTTATTATAGCAAGAATGAATTGGAGTCCAAAATCCTAATTCTTTATGTACTTTTGACAGACAAAATACTTTTTGTAACAAATGTGTATTATACTCTTGACATATTTGTCAATTTCCTTTTTAATACTTTGTGGTTAGTACGCTATGATAGATATATTCTTTCCATAATTTAGGATTTTACAATCTTATGCTTTTCCACATGAATGTTTTCATGGCCCATGTTGCTTATTTGTGCTCTAATGACTATATTTTTACCCTGTACAAAATGTGGATATGTAAATAGAAGTCACAGAAATGCCTTCTCATGCGATATGTGCTGCCTGTTTCTCCTGCCATGTTTTCGTTATGTGGTGGTGATGTTTTTCATATTATCTCCAACTTCAAAGAAATAAACATATTTTCTAAGTCTTGCTTCAAATCTTTTATTTCATTTTTGTTTTATTACAAGTTGGTGTTCGGACATGTGCCCTCCACATGTTGAAATTGTACATATGTCGTCCCAATTTCACAAATTAAAGGTCCCATGGTATGCTACTTTGGATGCTTTAATATAGATATTAGTGGGCCCCTAACACAGTATTTGAAGACATTCCCGAAATTCAGCCGGGGTGCAGTATTACAGACACTACGAGCCAGTCACACATTGAGCTTTCCCCAAACGTGATTATTAGTATTAATTGTACATGGTAATAAAATAGTTGTTTATTTGCATCCGTTGGCCCCTTTTGACGGACCGGCCTCTAGCATTCGCCCATGTCCCGGGCTGCCCTGTAGGTATGTAGTTTACCATCTGGTTAACCATACTGTAGTTTTATCTGGGAGCAGAGCTGTTCTCAGCTTCCTGAGACCTCTCTGCCGCTGTATATGTCCTTGCTTTTGCCCATGCTTTGGACTTCTCCTTGCGGAGCTCTTAGAGAGACGCAGGGTATGTTGTATGTTTTGTGTTTATTACTTAAATAAATTAGCCTAATTGTTATAAGTCTCTGACTCTTTATTCTGAAACCGTTTAGACAGAAAAGATTGAAGTGGTGCAAAATTCCCGCGACAGGTATCGGCATCCGGTCTGTTTAGTAGTGGGGTCTCCATAACATTTCATTTGATAAATTTAAGGAAGAATCATAAATATCTGCATTTACTTTACTGAAATCATTTCAAAGTCTTATTCTGTGAGAGTACAATCTGAGGTATTTATTTTGAAGATGGGACAGTACGATGTTCTTTGTACCAATTACTTCAACTTAACCATTATTTTCTACATTAATGTTTTCATGGCCCATTAGCCCATATTGCATGTTTGTGCTCTAATTAATATCTCTTTACCCTGTTCAAAATGTGGATATGTAAATAGAAGTCACAGAAATGCTTACTCATGCATTATGTGCTGCCTATATTTCCTGACATATTTTAGTTATGTGGTGGTGATGTTTTTCATATTATCGCCAACTTCAAAGAAATAAAATAAATAAATCTTGTTTAAAGTCTTTTATCCCATTTTATTTTTTATCTTCAGTGTTACCCCATGTAATAAGCAGTTATGTTTCATTATGCTGTGCACTGATCTTGGTTGTCTTCCTCTTGCACCTTTCCAAATTTCTGGAATTCCATTGCCCTCCAATTCAACACATTTCCTGGGGTAAAATTGCGGTTATTGGCATAGCGCCTTAATTCACATGGGGAGAGGACAGAGTCCCACATGTGGACATCCTGCATCATCCCCACAAATGATTGTTTCAAGTCAAACCCGCCACCATAGGAGTCCTGTTCCTGACCCAGGATAGTGATTGGCGCTTCATTGAGGGGTTCTCCTTGATGTATAAACCTTCTAGAGCTAGGCTGGCCATCGAGCCACACTTGAGTCAGCCCAGTCTCAGAAGACCATGTGCCACAGATGGAGACCCACTTGTTCAATGGTATAGACAGCTCGGCAAAATCAGCCACGGCATCCTGAACCAGCATCCTGATTGAAGTTGCTTCAAGTTTGAAAATCCCAAAGGCATTTATATGGGTGCGAGTAGCCAGTGAGAAGATCGCATAGTCCCGAGTGATATCTGTGAAGGATCTATTTAAAAAAAAATAAAGAATAAATGATTAATCTGGTCATGTAATGGAATAGAAAAACAAAACATTGATCAATTTATAGCAACCTGACGCAGGCTGTAACTGCCTGGAATCTGGTCTTTGGTGTCATTAATTTTACATGATCTGTGTCGGTTTCTTTAGGAAAAGTGAGCATTTTGCCTGAGAGATCTATAGAGAAGGGAAAAGCCAGTGAAGAATATATGCAACAATTAAAAGAAGCACATTCATTCATATAATTCTACATTATTATATCATCATGATAACAAATGTTAAGTTGATTTACCTTGAGGGATTGAGGAACATGTTGTGAACACAGCCATCAATAGTATTACCTTCTCCATCTTTATTAAAATAGAAATTGACAAGTTTTCAAAGGCCTATCTCTTTTGGCAAGTAGGTTAGAATATGTACAATTTATTATTAAGCTACTCACCGTATTGCTGTGTAGGCTATGTATTGCGGATTGTAAAATATCAGACGAACATCCACCTTTATGTGATTCAAGTAGGTCACAGAGCAAGTGGGTTTATCAGTCTGACCCTTCTGTAAATAAAACTATCCTATCAGAACTAAGGGACTTGTCCTGGTGTGCTGTTGCCATTGTCGCAATCTAGGGCGGAGAAAGAGGGACAAGACCCCTCCACATTTCGAAATGATATGGCCTCCTAACCCCTGCTTCGTTTACCTGTATTAAATGTGATTTTTATTTCAGAACATATATACAATGGAAGTTGATTGGTCGTGGTAAACAAGCATGTAATTAAAACACATTTTCAAACTAAAATAAAATGTATCATAATAATAATAACAAATAAAAAATGTATGCTAGAGAGAAGAGATGCGACACTCTGTGATCTCGGCGGCGGGGTGGTCACATGGTTCATGTAGGTCTGCATTGTTCCAATATGCATACTATCCGTACTTAGGGGCCACTCACACTAGGGCCGCGGCCCTGGGCCCGAGCTCATTTGCATACTAAAGTCTAGAACGTTTGGCTAGTGTGACCCCTGCCATCCGTATTCCAGCACGGAACAGCCCCCTTGGCCACGGCACACTTGGGAGAGGTGTGCCGTGGCCAAAGTACAGATGCTAATGAGATGACACGCGCACACGCGCGGATACGCAACGTGAGCTGGATGACGTAGTCCTTGCGCGACCCTTCTTTCTTTATAGGTCCATGCCCTTCTTCCCCACAACAATCATTTTAAACAATGGCGGCAAGCGGTTCACGAGTGGGTTTATGTTGGTGCGATAGTGAAGTTGAGTTTTTACTTGAAATTTGGGCCGACGACAGCATTCACGTTGTTGTTCTCAATTGTTGTTATGGCGGCGAGGACGCTTGGTGATGACGTATTTATCATATTACGACGTGATGACGTATGTATGAAGGAGCAATCATGCCCAGGCCACGGCCTTTGGGAGCAGTGTGACCACGGGCCAGCGGGGGGAGTGGGGAGGGGGGGAATCGTGCTGAATCTTCCTACAGCACGGAACAGGCAAACGGCCCTAGTGTGAGTGGCCCCTTACTATACTTAGTTTGAGTACGTAGGCCGACGGGCGAAAATAAGTGTCCTGAAAAGACCCGGATGGTGTACTCAAAACGGTCAAACCGCAAAGTGTGGATCTATCGTTCTTTAATAGGTCCATGCAGAGCAATAGAGAGAGAAGAGATGCGACACTCTGTGATCTCGCCGGCGGGGTGGTCACATGGTTCATGTAAGTCTGTATAGTTCCAAACACGCTGCGCTACCAAGTTCATATATGGGACTGACAGCAGCGATTGCAATATTGAATGGTAAATATTATTTAAAAAAACACATACCCAAGTACTTTCCTGACTATTGTTGCATATTTGTAAATGTCAGTTTTACATTTGGAGTGGTAGGGTGACAACTGAAAGCTACTTAGATACGATTTAAGTTTGAGGGAAAGCTTCACGTTCTTGTTAGCATGCTAGCTACTGACTTTAGCGGATTAACCTTAACTTTTACCTTGCTCCATCTGTTCTGAAATCAAAGACGATTCAAGATGTTCATTTTTGTGCAACTGGACTTTTGAATTTCCTTGATTTTGCTTGTAATTCCGATTCACTCTCCGACGACACCCGTCGTCAGAGAGCGATTGAGAAAGCAGGGCAGCAACAGTCCATTTAGCATTTAGTTTCCAGGCAACTTCTTCTGATGAGGCAGGAGCTGACCACACAACTATGATACTTTTAAGACTAAGCCATACACAAAGTATCAAATATATTAAAGAATAGCAATTCATTACACTTGGATGAATGAAATAGTATTTTTTTTCTTAAACAATGAGACAACAAGAATGTGTGTGTGTGTGTGTGTGTGTGTGTGTGTGTGTGTGTGTGTGTGTGTGTGTGTGTGTGTGTGTGTGTGTGTGTGTGTGTGTGTGTGTGTGTGTGTGTGTATCCAACTTGAGAAACAAGAACAAAGTGGAAGAACAGGGATGAATATTGTGTATATATATATACATACAGTCAGGTCCATAAATATTGGGACGTCGACACAATTCTAATCTTTTTGGCTCTATACACCACCACAATGGATTTGAAATAAAACGAAGAAGATGTGCTTTAACTGCAGACTTTCAGCTTTAATTTGAGGGGTATTTACATCCAAATCAGGTGAACGGTGTAGGAATTACAACAGTTTGTATATGTGCCTCCCACTTTTTAAGGGACCAAAGCTAATGGGACAATTGGCTGCTCAGCTGTTCCATGGCTTGGTGTGTGTTATTCCCTCATTATCCCATTTACAAGGAGCAGATAAAAGGTCTAGAGTTCATTTCAAGTGTGCTATTTGCATTTGGAATCTGTTGCTTTTAACTCTCAATATGTGATCCAAAAAGCTGTCATTATCAGTGAAGCAAGCCATCATTAGGCTGACAAATCGAAACAAACCCATCAGAGAGATAGCAAAAACATTAGGTGTGGCCAAATCAACTGTTTGGAACATTCTTAGACTGCTGACAAAAGCGGCAGGATGAATTCTGAAGTGTTTCGGGGAATATTATCTGCTCATATTCAGCCAAATGTTTCAGAACTCATTGGACGGCACTTCACAATGCAGATGGACAATGACCCGAAGCATACTGCGAAAGCAACCAAAGAGTTTTTTGAGGCAAAGAAGTGAAATGTTATGCAATGGCCAAGTCAATCACCTGACCTGAATCCGATTGAGCATGCATTTCACTTGCTGAAGACCAAACTGAAGGGAAAATGCCCCAAGAACAAGCAAGAACTGAATACAGTTGCAGTAGAGGCCTGGCAGAGCATCACCAGTGATGAAAACCAGCGTCTGGTGATGTCTATGCATTCCAGACTTCAGGCTGTAATTGACTGCAAAGGATTTGCAACCAAGTATTTAAAAGTGAAAGTTTGATTTATGATTGTTAATTTGTCCCATTACTTTTGGTGCCTTAAAAAGTGGGAGGCACATATACAAACTGTTGTTATTCCTACACCGTTCACCTGATTTGGATGTTAATGGGCTCAAATTAAAGCTGAGAGTCGGTAGTTAAAGCACATCTTGTTCGTTTCATTTCAAATCCATTGTGATGGAGTACAGAGCCAAAAATATTAGAATTGTGTCGATGTCCCAATATTTATGGACCTGACTGTATATAACTGCTAACAAGAGAGGAATACAGTGAGGAAAGGAGAAAATT
Source organism: Gadus macrocephalus (assembly GCF_031168955.1). Taxonomy (NCBI): domain Eukaryota; kingdom Metazoa; phylum Chordata; class Actinopteri; order Gadiformes; family Gadidae; genus Gadus; species Gadus macrocephalus. The sequence continues at coordinate 7,033,904 of NC_082387.1, read as the reverse complement.
AAAAAAACAATAACTAATAAAATGGACCACTGGTTATAAAACCCTCCAGCAAATGCAGATTCCACTGCCTAACATCTGCACACTGCAAAGGAGGATACAGCATGTAAAGCTGAAGCCAGGAGTCAAGTGTTTGAGATGCTGAGTGTTTAGAAAAAAATCCTCTCCACATATATCAGGCTGAGGTTTGTGGAACCAAAAACAAGTGGGAACAAGTATGACTAAGAACCACAAAACAAACATACAGTAAGTGTGAACAACAACAGCAAAGTAGAGCCAGGGGGTATCAATAAATAAAACAAAGTTAGTTATGTTATGTTATAGTTATTATGAACAAGAACAAGAAATGTGTGAACAGGTGTGCGTGTATATCTAATTTGAAAAACAAGAACAAAGTGAAGGAACAGGGAGAAATATTTTAAGTTATTAATACAATAATAAATACTCCATATACCAGGCTGAGGTTAAGGATAGCAAAGTGCATTAGGTCGAAAGGAAGGACAACAATCGCAGCCAGCAGCCGTCGCCGGCGCCACCACCACCACCACCACCACCACCACCACCACCAACAGCCGTCGCCAGCACAAGCCGCCACCACTAGCTGCAGAAGTCGACACCACCATCCTTCGCCACCACCAGCCAGCCACCGCCATCAGCATCCACCATCAGCAGCATCCACCATCAGCAGCCTTCAGCAGCATCCACCATCAGCAGCATCCACCATCAGCAGCCTTCAGCAGCATCCACCATCAGCAGCATCCAGCATCAGCAGCCTTCAGCAGCATCCACCATCAGCAGCATCCACCATCAGCAGCCTTCAGCAGCATCCATCATCAGCAGCATCCACCATCAGCAGCCTTCAGCAGCATCCACCATCAGCAGCATCCACCATCAGCAGCCTTCAGCAGCATCCACCATCAGCAGCATCCACCATCAGCAGCCTTCAGCAGCATCCACCATCAGCAGCATCCACCATCAGCAGCCTTCAGCAGCATCCACCATCAGCAGCATCCACCATCAGCAGCCTTCAGCAGCATCCACCATCAGCATCCACCATCAGCAGTAGCCGCCGCCAACAGCACCAGCATCAACCACCTGCAGGAGAGGGAAAATAATCAGAGAAGACCTTGAATAGCCTGTATGTCGATTTGTTTCCCCACACATGGCCGAATTGCTGCCAAGTTGGGGAAGGGATGGACAGAAGCTTACATTATGAAAAAAATAATGACAATACTGTCTGTGTAATAACATTTTTTAAGCTCATTATGGTTTATATTTTTTGTGTGGAATAATTTGCATTCATATATGTAATCCAACAGCCTTTACAAGGGTATAGTTAGACAAAAGCAACCTTATTTCTACTAACTTTAGCATCAGACACACAGTACTCAGCTGATTAGCTAACACCGTCAGGTTCAGCAGATTAAACCCGTTGTTAATCAACCTTATTGATCCTGGTAATCCTACATCAATAACTTACTTAATAAAAGTTGTCAGAGATTCACTATTTAACTTCTGGTGCAGTGATACCTTCACAGCTGGCGAAATCGGGCTGACTAACTAGCAGGCAATGACTGAAAATCGGTCGTCTACCAAGATAAAATATATATAGAATTATGCAATAAAAAAAACATATGCATCATAAAAGCCCTCTGATGTAATATAGAGAGTGGACAATTCAAAAGAGGTAGCTATTTCAATTTATCTCTGGAGATACCTTCACAGCTTGAGCATGGTAAAGTCGGTTTTATATTGAACGTTGGATATTCGACACCTTCGAAAAATCTATTTAGCACTGGCTTCGATGGACGAATTTGTGTCAAACCAACTTTGATGTGTTAATACAAGGCCTGCCTATAGAACACAAACCTTATTTTGTAAAAAAAAAAACACAGTTTGATTTTATTTACAATGTTGATAAATGTTTTAAATCTATGCAGCTTCACTTTTTGACTTACCCATGTCAAAACACATGTGGTGAACTCAGCTAACTGTCCTACACATAACACAAAGCTTAATTAAAAAAAAAAAAAATAGTTTGATTTGATATATATTTTTAATGTTAATAAAATGCTTTAAATCTATTATGCGGCTTGACCTTTTGACCTACCCATATCAAAACACACCTGGTGAACTCAGCTAACTGCCCCACACATAACACAAAGCATCTTTTCTCAAAAAACCCACCCTTTGATTTTATAAATATTTTTTACTCTCAAAAAATGCTATAAATCCATTATGCGGCTTGACCTTTTGACCTACCCATATAAAAACACACCTGGTGAACTCAGCTAACTGCCCCACACATCATCATCATCATCATCATCAACCTTTTATTATTAGACTCAAGGTCCATTTACACATAACACAAAGCTTATATTTATTTCAAAACACAATTTATAGATTTTTTTTTAAAAATGACCTATTAAGCTTTTTCTACTTTTATGACCTATAAACGTTGTTATAATGATTGATAGTCATAATTAACCATACTAAAGTGTCAAATAATGAAGTACATGCATTTCGACGTATTCCCTGCTGACAGTCTGGGGTGGCTGTGAAGAGCGCTAAACACTCGGGACAACGTTTGCGATTCACTTGTTCACATTTCCGGGAAATCATCTACGTAGAGGCACTCCTGCCGCGCCCCCATATGCCTGGTCAAATCTGCCCGCACGCGTGCTTCAAGGAAGGTAACCAATCACAACGGAGTTGGGTTGGCAGGAAGGGGGCGAGGGGGCGGAGAAGGACGAAACCGAGAGAATGCTGAAAGCGCCCAGATGAGAAGAAGAGTTTCCGGAAAATCTACATCGTTTTTTGTGCATGGTTAAACATGACTATCAATCATTATAACAACGTTTATAGGTCATAAAAATCGAATAGCATAATAGGTCCCCTTTAATGTTAAAAAATTCTATAAATCTAGAGAGCAGTTAGCCCATTTTTCTTATGTGACCATTTTGTTATTGTATAAAAAACATACAACTATTATTAGGTGGATACCAATACCAATAAACCCAAATTGTGGTACTACACCCAAAGGTGGTGCTATTTAAAAAAAAAATGATGAACTAGCCTTATTTCTCCTTACCAGAATAACCTGGACTCAAAATTCTTTGTCATATTAATCTCTAAAATCACATGCATCTTTTTCAGCCTGTTCTGGTCCACAGTCTCAACCCATTTTGCCTATGACCATTTTCTAATGTAGCTAACAATAAACAACGACTAGCCAATTTCATGACACAATCGCAAAGACAAACGGGAACGCTATGAATGTTCCGAGACCGGAAATTACGTCACAATTGCAACTCGGAAGGCTGGTGTCCGTGGCATCAAGATAACTCCTCTCTCCCCCGAACACCATTTCCCATAATCCTCCACGATAGCTTTGACAACCAGTGGAGAATCCAAAATGGGGCTCGAAAGTACTATGGTTTGGTAAGAACATACAATTTGATATTGCGTGTAAATGTTTCTTTATTTTTATTTTATTTTTTATCCACATTGTCTCCTAAAGTAGGTGACCCGGTGGCCTTGCTCTGGTCCTAAGTCAACATTTAATAACCTGCGTGTCCCTTGTTTATCATCAGTGCGGGCTCAGTGAACGCCTGAGTCATTTTCCCAGCTAGCTTACAACAATGTCATCCTATCTGGAAGATATCGTTCGCCACTGGTTCCGTCCTTAACGATTCTTCTCGAGATACTAGTGTTGGGCTAACGTTTTATTGTGTTGACTGTTCTGATGAGAAAAACACGACTGTTGGACCTCAGCAATTCATCTTGTATTGATCTGTATTCAGGTATTGTTGTCTATCTTAATGAATAGCTATAATTGGGTGGCTATAGGATCTATATAGCGTAGTCTAATGATGGCAAAGCCCTGACATATGCCATTGGTGTCAACCGTCAGCACAATTTTCACTGAATCCCCAGACTCAACTAAAGCTTTGGATAGTTGGGTTCATCAGACCACTTTGTCTCCTCTCTTAGTGTGGATAACAGTGAATACATGCGCAATGGAGACTTCATGCCCACAAGACTACAAGCCCAACAGGACGCAGTGAATATCGTCTGTCACTCAAAGACCCGCAGCAACCCAGAGAACAACGTGGGCCTCATTACTATGGCCGAGTAAGAAGGCAACACATTGTGTATACATTGAGCAAAAAAACGAATTTACCGTTAATATTAATAATAAAAATATGCACATATTTTGTCAGCAATTGCGAAGTGCTGACCACGTTGACTCCAGACACGGGAAGGATTCTGTCCAAGCTGCACGCTGTCCAGCCCCGTGGAAACATCTGCTTCTGCACAGGCATCAGGGTGGCACATGTGAGTAGAGGGACTGAATATAAATCACTGCAGCCTCCAAGTAGCTTCGAATCTTCTTAATTCTCCTTTTAAAGGCAACAAGGTAGGATGTTTGAGAAAATAACAAAAACACACGGTATTAGCTATTTTCAAGTAACCAAATGTTAGTGACACTAAGGTTTGAGTACTTCGTATGGAACCAGGCTCGACTGCCACCTGCGGTGCTGTGCTGCATGTCGTCGACTTTATTCTCCAGACCAGTTTTCCCGTCCCTCTCAACTGTTTCTCAACTTCTGTGTCACAAGAGGCACAAAAAAGTCCATACTGTTTTTCACAAAATAAGACCATTGAGGCTTTCCGCCCGGCCCCCTACTCAGCATCAGGCAAACCATAGAAATAAATGGAGTTCAGGACACAGGATCAAGTGCATTCGTTTCTAGGAGATTCATTTTAAATTGTTCAATCAATGGTCAAAGTCAAAGTGAACTTTAATGTCAGACCGACCGTTTAAGAAGTTACATAGAGGACCGAAATTGCGTTTCCCCATCCTCCAAATGTGCTATTAATATATTTACCAAACAACGTATTACATAATATACCTAATAATGCAAAAAGACAATAACAAACATATAACATAGCACAATAATAGTGCAATAAGACAACAATGAATACACACAACATATATAGACACAGTGCATACATTATACAGAATAGAATATTCACAGTGTTGTGAAGTAGTTATTGTGATTCAAATAAAGGTGCAATATAGTAAAGTGCGAAAGTGCTGAAGTATAGTCCCTGGTTCACTGTTTTTGTCTCCTCTGCAGCTTGCTCTGAAGCACAGACAGGGGAAAAACCACAAGATGCGCATCATTGCATTTGTTGGCAGTCCAGTTGAAGACAACGAGAAGGATGTAAGTTTGGCGTCTTGTACTCAATGTCAGTTGCCACTATTGAACAATTTGTTATTTACTTAAACATGTGTCAAGCAAGCAACCGTATTGCAATCAACCTCTTTAGTACATGTTGTACACCTAATGTTGCTGGACATATAGATTACCTAGATACGTTTGATGAAATTTAATATTTATGCCAAAAGCTTTCAGTTTTGGACCAAACAATGTTTTATTGTATGGCTTCATTATGAGCTGAAATTTTACAACTAGCTAGTATTCTCAAATTGTGAGCACACTATTGTCTCTGACAAAAAGCAGGTGTGTGCTTAATTTGTTGAACGATGTTTTCCTCTCCCCTAGTTGATTAAAATGGCCAAGCGTCTCAAAAAGGAAAAGGTCAATGTGGATATCATAAACTTTGGAGAGGAGGTATTTATTTTTCTTCTTTAAGGTGTGAGTGGAACCCCCTGATTCCGCTTGAATTTGAATCCCATGAGATTTGAAAAAATGAGTTTTAGGCTACGAGTTCTAGGAAGATGGCGAGTTCTCCCCAAGGTTACTACCCACGCCCTTTTTTTACCGTTGTGTATGAGAGTTATGTTGAGCGATGATGTATATAAAATGCCACTCATTGGCATTATACTACGAGTACCTGAGAAGTGCAACCCTCTCGCAGAAATCAATATCAACTGATGCCCAAACAGAGCTCCGCCAATCACACGCATCCTGTCTGAGAAACATAACAATACTTCCGATATGGATATCAACAGCAACCGCTGTCCAGATGAAGTTCCACACGTCCACAATCATTGTGACGTTATACCATAAGTGACAGAAGCTTAAACCTAACTCGTACGTGGCCTTCAGCATCAAGCACCGGCCAGATCGTGTATGTAAGACCCTTTTATGTTTTACCCACAGGAGATTAACACAGAGAAGCTGACTACCTTCATAAACACCCTGAATGGAAAAGAGGGAGCGGGATCTCACCTGGTTACCGTTCCTCCAGGGCCCAGCCTGGCCGATGCTCTCCTTTCCTCACCCATCTTGGCCGGGGAGGGCGGTGCTATCCTCGGCCTTGGGGCCAGTGACTTTGAGTTTGGAGTGGATCCAAGCGCAGACCCTGAACTGGCCTTGGTAAACATTGTTATATGTGTTGCAACATATTGCAACATGGCATTAACCATTTGGTTAATCCTATTTTATTAGAAGACTCGATGATTTGCATAAGGCCAGTAGGCCTTTCAATTATAATTTTTGTATCATGGACCAGTTTACAGATAGTTGGTGATCATTATTCCTCTGAACTATCTACAGGCCTTGAGAGTATCTATGGAGGAGCAGAGGCAGAGACAGGAGGACGAGGCCCGTAGAGCTTCTGTGGTGTCTGCGGCTGAGGCCGGGGTGCCCTCCCCTGCAGACGGTAAGCGAGTGTCTACCACTCAGTTTGGCACCCAATCCAACTCTGTTGTTCTGTTGGAGTTCTCTTCTTTCGCCAAGTGTTCTCTTCTTATTCCTTCCTTTGTTTCATTTGTTTCTGTTGCAGAGAGTGAGGAGGCCCTGTTGAAGATGTCTGTCACTCAGACGGACACAGCCACACCTGCTCTGCCTGACTTCAGCCGCATGACGGAGGACGAGCAGATCGCATATGCACTGCAGATGTCCATGCAGGGGGGAGGTTGGTCACTAAAAACGTTTGAGAAGCATGACCTTGATTTGCATATAGATATACAGCTTTCTATTACAATGATTCACATTGGTTTACAATGCAAGTTTGTCCCTCTGTCTCAGAGATTGGAGGTGAGGACATGGACACTGGGGCTGACATGGAATCCACTGAGGCCAAGGTAAGAGTCCATTCCCAGGGAAATATTTGCCACATCTTCCTTGTTATTAGTTTACATTGATTTGTATCATCCTTGATGTCCGTAGGATGAGGAGGACTACGATGTCATGCAAGACCCAGAGTTTCTTCAGAGTGTCTTAGAAAATCTCCCTGGAGTGGACCCCAATAACGAAGCCATCCGCAATGCAATGGGTTCTCTTGCTCCCCAAACAGGGTCAAAACCTGACGCCAAGAAGGATGAGGAAAGCAATAAATAAAGAGTGTAGGACTAATAAACAAAATAAGGCCAGGTGTAATTTTATTTCAGTTTAACCGATTAACCTGAACTCACTTGACAAGGCATTCTGTACAACCATAAACTTCATGTCAACTTCCTTCAATATTTTTCTATTTGAAACATGTGTGACATTAGTGTGCGTGAGTTTATTTGTGCATGTTTGAGTCTGGACATAATTGAGGCTTTTGTATTGCGATGACTGCAACAACTACTTAATAAACGTACAATATGAAAATTGCCATTGGTGAGCAAATTTATGAAACGATTTAGGGAGGAAATGGTCTTCCATGTCAATCTAGACCTTTTTTTTTTCCTTTAGGATTTGATCAATTAAACGAACAGCAAATGTAAATAAATGGCAACAACTTTTTTACCACTGGGTTGAGCTTTTTCTCGCTTTAGCGGGCATCGGCACAGTAGCTATGCACCACCGGTAGGGTTCATTCTGAGCTCATACAATCGTGTACCAGTCGACCAGTGACGATTAACTTCTGCGCCAGAAAGAAAAGGCAGGAAACAATTCTGCTAGCAGGTAAACAAAGTTTATTGACGTTGTTGTTAGTATAAATGTATGAAAGTTGGCTACATATGTTACACGCATTAGAAACACGTTACAATAATACGGCAGGGACAGCAAGATATTAAAAAAAGAAGGCAAAGTTGAAACACAACGATATCCAGCTATGCTAAAGCTGTGGTGGCTAACCAGTGACCCACCGCTCTAACGTGTCAGACAGTGTTGCCAGATTGGGGCCAATTTTCAGACCAATCTGGCAACCCTGGCTGCAGCGCGCTGTAGCAAGTGTTGCAAGATTGGGCACGAAATCTGGCAACAACGCTGGCAGGACTGACATGACACGCTGAGCCGTGTCCAGATAGCGCACAACTACGTCTTACAAATAGGTACTATTGAGACGATCCTGTTTATTTTAGTTTCACTTTAGATATTTGATTAGAAATGTTAAAAGTTACGTGAAGGAACTATTGCGTGCATTTAGCAAGTTGTTTGTACACTTTCAGGTCTCACGCTTTTTGCAGGTAATGGGGGATATGAAGACCCCCGATTTTGACGACCTGCTGGCAGCGTTTGACATTCCCGACGTTGATGCCAAGGAAGCCATTCAGTCGAGTCCAGAAGAGAGCGAGGAGCAGGAGGGGAACTCGGGGAAAAGCAGAACAGACGACGGTAGTCCGTCTAGCTTTCCGTGTTCGCCAGCTTCCCAAAGCAACCCCCCAGTAGTCAGTGTAATAGTGAAGAATAGAGTCAGGCCTGAATCCTCTGGAGAACTTGATAACACCTTCACAAACGATGCCAAACCTTCGATTGATAGCACAGACAGTTTTTTTATTTGTGGATTAGACTCTAAACACGAGGGTGATACTCTTCCTGCTTCTCAGCTGAGCCAGAAAACACTCAGTGACCCTAGAAGTGGACCTCAGAAGTCCAATGGCTTTGAAGAATCAGGCATCAAGTCTAAGGAACAGGCTAACGGAGACCACTGGTCAAGTGATTCTGCATTGCCCTCTAGTGAAGAGAATAAGAGGGGACTAGCTCAAATAGAATCTCTTAGACATACAACCGACCTCATGAGCAAGCTGAACCCACTCCTCTACCCGCAGTCGTCAATCATCTCTGATTGCTCTGCCGTCCAACCTCCAGCTTCATCAGCTTCCACACACTTTCTTCCTTCAAACCAAAACCCACCGCCTCTTTTCAAACACAAACTACAACAGAAGCCGGGCTATCATCACAGTACACAAGCCTCCGGTCCTACCCAGGCCGAGAGTACAGGAGACAGGTTAAGGCACATCATTCAGTCCGATGAAGAGGATTCAGAGCCTGATTTAGGAAGCCCACTAATGATTCATGAAAGCCCAGAGCTGCTGATTACCTCTCCTCCAAAATATCCCCGGCGATCCGTATCCATGAAGCAGCGTTGCTCTCCTGAAAAAGAGTCTGGTAAACATCCAGGTGCTCCTCGTCTCTCCTCTTTGTTGACGTCTTTAAATACTGAACTTCATCCCAAGAAGCTGCCGTCCACGTCTCCTACTCCGCCCTTAGTCTCCCAGCAACCACAAGCACACATCTCCACTAACCAGAAGGGCTCCACCTTACAAGAGGAGGAATACCCTGAGCATGTGATAGATGACAGAGACTCTCCCGAGAGCCCACCGCCCGATCAAACGGGCTATGTGATCCCCAAGAGCAGCCCAAGCCCAGTTCAACCTGCCGCCTTCAGCCAAGGGACCTGTCTGGACAAAGTGGAGCACATGGACAGTGATTTAAGTCAGGACAGCCGAACAGGAGGCGTCAATAAAGCTGATGTGGATAAAATGGAGGTTGAATATGAAGGGAAAATGGATAAGGAGAGTCTGACAGCAGACTCATCCACTGCAGCTCTTGTGTCGACCACTACCGCAGTCACAGGCAGAATGTCATCTCCTTCCCGCCCGCTTAAAGTCAAAATCAAGATGGTGAAAACACCTACGGGCGCCATCACGAGGACTGTGACCCGACCAGCGGGGAAAGGCAGAGCCTCTTCTAAGGCGGCAGCGGTCTCCACCCCACCACCACCGCCACTCCCACCACCGGCCCCTCTCACCAGCAAGCCCAAGACCGACGCAGCCCAACAGTTTCTGAAAAAAACAGCAAAGGGTGGCGAACTCCCTGCCGCAGCGTCGGCGCTCCAGGACGCCAGTACGGCCATGTTGGTGGCCGCCAGCAAGGTGAAGAGCAGCAAAGGTTCTGCAGACACCAAAGCAAAGGTCTCCGCGGCGGCCGTCAGCATCACTAAGTCGGCAGCGCTGCCCACCATCTCCTCCTCCCCAAGGTTCAGGTCAGCGGGCGCCGACCTGCGCAGCCTCGGCCATAAGACGCTGACCAGTGGGCTGGCGGTGTCCTCGCCCGCCGCGCTCCAGCCCCCCCAGGGGAGCAGCAGGCCCGCCTCCATCGTGAACAACACGGGGGCCATCATCTCCAAGAGCCAGTCCAACCTGGTGGAGGCTTTCAACAAGATCCTCAACAGCAAGAACCTGCTGCCCAGCTACAAGCCAGACCTCAGCTCTCCCCCTCCCGCCGAGTGGGGCCTGCCCCTGCCTGCACAGGTAACAACACCCCCCAGTGGCTTCCATGTCCTTTATGTGGATTAAAGACCATGCAAGTTAATTTGGAAGTCAGTCAAATTCTGATTATACACCAAGATCCTAGGGGTTACCTTCTTAAAGTTCAATCACAAAATAAAGTATTATTAGACTGTTGATTTCTGATTGTTTTCATTTAATTTTTTGTTGATTAATACTTAATTAATTAATTATTTATATTTATTTATAAGACCAGATACAAATTTTTGACTTATTTGAACTGGAAAGTGATCGAAAATTAGACTGGTCCTACCAGACTCTCGTACTTCATTTAATTTGCACAGAGAGTCTGGCCACTCTCTATTGACAAACGTTAACTCACTTGAGGGCCGGTGTCTGTTGGAGTTTAAAACTATACGATCTGCCCAGTGCCACTCTGAATGTGCCATAACCAATCGCTAACGTTTGACTGCAACTGAAACTAGAGCACGACCTCAACGTCATTGTTCTCAGCCCCTCCCTCTGTTCGCTGATTGGACCGGCAAAATTTGGCCGGAGAAAGCCTCAAACCGCAAACCCAGACGTAGTAAGGGAATTGAAAATTGAGCGGAAGTACGTAGGCGGGCGGAGCCAGGCTAATAGAAAATCGTGCTGGGATTGGGATTCGGTTTAATTTGTGTTTAGAACATGACTGAAAGTTATGAATATGAATCAAAGTGTGCCGCCGCCTATGTCACTGTATCCAACTTGGAGAGCTCTCCCCCTGCCACAGGGCTACCGCTGCCTGGAGTGTGGCGATGCCTTCGCCCTGGAGCGCAGCCTGTCCCGGCACTACGACCGCCGCTCGCTGCGTATCGAGGTGACCTGCAACCACTGCGCCAAGCGGCTGGCTTTCTTCAACAAGTGCAGCCTGCTGCTGCACGCCCGCGAGCACAAGGAGCGCGGGCTGGTCATGCAGTGCTCCCACCTGATCATGAAGCCCGTCACCGTGGAGCAGATGATCGGACAGCAGGAGCCTGCAGCCGTTGGTCAGTGATACCCACCCCCTTGGATACTGGGATCATATAGTAGTAGGAGTAGTAGGGGTGGGACGAAATATCGATACGCCGATATATCGTCGCCCTTCTTCGTGCGATGCGAGAATCGATTCACTGGCGCAAAATATTGCTATAATATTATTTTCTTTTAAGAATTTATTTCGCATTTTTATGACAGGGTTAGACAGGAAATAAACAGCAACACGTTTGTTTGTCTAACACTATATCAATTATTGCACAATCGCTGTAACGCCATATTATCTGTATCGCGAGCCATGTATCACGTACAACATCGTATCGTGAGGTACCCTGTGATTCCCACCCCTATAGAGTAGGGCGAGAATATATACGTGATATGGCCAATGTGAAATCGGGCTGCTTTGTTCTCCCCAACTCTTCCTCAGTGACTTCCTCCGCCGGACCATCGTCTTCCTCCACCCCCAGTGTGAGCACCTCGGCCCCCGCTGTACAGCCACAGCAGGCCCCCCCCGGCAGGAAGGTGGTGGCCGAAGCGGTGCAGTACACCGGCAACAAGTGCCCCGAGTGTCTGCTTCAGTTCAGCAGCAAAGAAGAGGTGGCCGCTCACTTCCAGGAGCTCAACCCAGCGTACAGCAGCGTGAGTCCGCTCTCCTAACGCCGTACGGTCGGTATCCCACCTCACGTGACCACGCTGCTAACCTGCCCTCTCCACACCCCTCCAGCCGTGCAAGGAGTGCTCTCCCCCCATCCTGCTCTCCAACGGCTGCAGCGCCAGCGCTCACCAGCGCATCCACAAGGCCCTCCCCCCCCACGTCTGCCCCGAGTGCGGCGGCACGGCGGCCAGCCAGGCGGCCTTCCAGACCCACCTGGAGGAGGCCTGCCTGCACTTCACCCGACGCATCGGATACCGGTGAGCGCCGCTGGTCCGCAGAGGCCACGGGTAAACATAGACCTGGGGTGTTTCAGGTGAGCTGATGTTCTTCCGTGTCCTTCACCTCCGCAGGTGTTCCAGCTGCCAGGTGGTGTTCGGAGGTCTGATCTCGGTCAAGTCTCACATCCAGATGGCTCACTGTGACATGTTCCATAAGTGCCCCAGCTGCCCGATGGCCTTCAAGTCTTCCCCCAGCATCCAGAACCACATCACGGCCCAGCACCCCACCCTCACCGGGGGCCAGCCCAAGTACCTACGCACGCACGCACGCACGCACGCACATGCTTGGCTAGCCTTTGTGACTCCTGTCAACGGTGTTCTGAACTGGGAGATCTTCTTTTCTCTCCTCCGCAGGTTGATCTATAAGTGTGTGATGTGTGACACAGTGTTTACCCAGAAGTCCCTGCTCTACGTGCACTTTGACACCCACCTGGCCAACCAGACGGTGCACGTGTTTAAGTGCCCCGAGTGCCCCAAGCTGTACTCCCAGAGGACCTCGCTGGTGGACCACATCGCGGTAACGTCCATCTTGGATACCGTTTTTATTCCTTTAGTATTTACAGAAATTATGTACAATTCCAATTTTATTCAAGGATGCTTTTTGAGTGGGTCCAAATCCAAAAGCACACTTACACGTGACAAAGTATCACCTCTCACCTCATGAGTGGCCCTTCCCCTCAACCTCCCCCTCCCCTACCTCAAACTCCATCCTCCAGGCTTCCCATAAGACGGTCCCAGCCAAGGCAGAGCCTCCCCCGGCCCTGGCCCCCGCCTCCCAGCCCCGGGCCTCTTTGAAGACGGAGAGCTCGGACGGGGAGGACTGGAGGGACGGGGAGGACGAGGATGAGGCTGTGAGCGGCGAGCGGCCCCGGGGCCCCGCGGCGTGGAGCTGCCTGCCCTGCCAGACGCACTACGCAGACCGGGAGCTCTACCTCGCCCACATGGCCAAGCAGCACGGCAAGGTCAGCTCTCGCCCTAAAGCCTCCCCACTACATACTGTCTGACTTCTTTCTCAGATATACCGTCACCAATGCTGGCGTTATTAGATTTCTGGTGATGTTTCCCCTGGTAAGGGCCCTGATAGGGCTGCTGGTCAGCTGGGGCTACTCCGGGACGGGGCCCTTCGAGAGGGGTACCAAACCTGGTGGTATTTAATTGAGGACTACAAAGCTAACCAGATGTATTTGTGTGTTGTTGACACTGAAGAAGTTTCCCTGTACCAAGTGTGAGGGTACCTTCACCACCACCTCTAGCCTGCGGCGCCACATCAGGGTCAAGCACAAGGGCATGAACCGCGGCTTCCACTGCAAGTGAGTAGCCCACACACGCCGGGCCTTGTGGGTCGCTGCTCACCAGGATCACAGAACAAACTGGAGGCTGGGGGACGGAGCCGTTTGTTCTGTGATCCTGGAGAGTCCCTCCCACTCCTTCCTAGAACTCTCAGTCCAGAACCGGACCATTGCTGTGTCTGAAATCGCGCACTTCTATACTTGCACTTACTTTTTTGAGTGGACTTTGCGCATAAATTGAGATTGTGCCAAAACGCAGTGCACTGGAAGTACCTCGGCGGTGCACTCAAAACTATCTAAAACTTGAGTGTGCACCGATGGACACTTTCCACCCTCAACGGCCGCCATCTTGTCTACGTAGCGGAGGGGGCGGGAATTTCAAATCTGAAAATGGAGGACATTGTAACAGTTGAAAAAAAAAAATCGAACCATACAGCGCTAAAATAAATACAGAAAAAAACGATAGAAATTGATTGATGGTAATTGAAATTGGTAGCTATTAAAATGATGGGCGAATTATGGATGAAGCAGAAAAAAAAATACCACAGAAGAAGAACCGTCAAACTGCAAACTCATTTCCGGTAGGTGCGTGAAGGCTGTTTTGACAGTGCACTGTAGAAATGAGAGCACTGCGCCTTTAAGTAAGTGTGCTTTAGGGATAATGAAGTGCACTCAATGTAAGTGCACTTACGTAAGTGCGCGATTTCAGACACGGCACATGTTTATCTCTGTGTTGTACTCGAGCTGACACAGGGTCACTGTATGACAATTGGTCATTAAGTGGACATTTGTAGAAATTTGAATGTTTTTTGTTTTTTTTTGTAGATAAAGTCCTTACAGAACGAGGCTTTTGGTGACCATTGTGTGCAGTGATCTTGTGAGGTCCTTTGCGCTTGGAGCGAAGGGCACATGTTTTGCATTCTTCTTCTTATTTACATTAGTGGCATGCTTCTGAGATGTGTGCGTGTGTGTGTGTAGGCTCTGTACCAAAGGTCAGAAGACCTTCAACAGCAGGGTGATGCTGGAGAGACACATTCAGCTGAGACACGGCTCCGCTGCAGTCAGCCAGGACTCCTCACTGGTACCACATCCTCTATCACTATCATGAGCTCCCTGAGGTGTGAGGCTGTGCATAACGTGCCACTAATCCTCCTGTCCTGCGGCTAAAGGGAGCCAGCGGATTGGACGACAGCTCCTCGGAGCAGGACGGTGGCTCCGGGGGTGTCCCGGGCCGGAGGATCCTCCGGAGGGCCGAGCCAGAAGAGGCGTCTGCGGGCGGAACGAGCCCGGCAAAGAGGACCCGGCTCTCCGCGGCAGCTGCGCCCACCCCCCCCGCCCTCCCCGAGTCCGGCTTCCGCTGCGCCCCCTGCGGGTTCACCACGGAGGACCAGGGGGTCTTCCTCGAGCACATCCCCCAGCACCGCACCGAGGGGCCCGCCGGCGGGGGCCAGCAGTGCCTGCACTGCGGAGCCTGCTTCACGTCGGCGTCCTCCCTGTCGCGCCACCGCTTTATCACCCACAAGGTCCGGGACGCCCCGGCGGACCTCCACCAGGGGCCCGGGGACCGGCTGGCCCCGGCAGCCTCCCCCGGGCCCAGCGGGAGCCACGAGGACCTCATGCTGCCGCCGTCGCCCGCCTCCCAGGGGGCCGCGGCGCCGGGGAGGGACGGGGAGGGCAGGCTGCCCTGCAGGGTGTGTGGGAAGAGCTTCGACAGAGCAAGCGACCTGAACACGCACTTCAGAACGCACGGGATGGCCTTCATCAACGCCAAGAACGCCGCGGAGAAAAGTTAAACGAGTCATGGCAGAAGAGTGAGGCTGCAGGTTTAGAAGTGCGTTGGATGAAGCGAGGGAATGCAAAGTGCCTTTCATATGTCCTGGTCCTCGTGTCGGGGGTACGCCCTGTGTACTCAATGCTACTGCGATTTTATTCGAGAAACAAAAGTGATCATGATTGTAATTTCCACTCAGGATCTCCCAGCGAGCCACTCTGAAGTTTGATGAATAGATTTTGTACTCCAGATTGTTCTTTATTTCTGTCTTCACAGGCGACCACAATGTGATGACAGCAGTGTAATGTGACATCAATCTTAGTTTCTCTACTCATGAGGATTTTCTAAAAGTACTTTTTGTTTTTAATTTCCGGGTTGTACATTATAGGCAATTGCTACCAATTTATTTAAAGACAGTAAGTAAACAATATTTAACAGAATGACAGTTTCTTTGGCATGTAAGGGGATGGAGGTGTGCGTGTTTGTTTAATGTGTCTGTTTTAATCGTGTGAATGTCTGCTGTGCTTTTTAAGTGTAGTTTAGGGATTTGTATTGTCCTATGAGAAACTTTAAACAAACTCGATGTATATTTTGTGATTCTTTGTATTCCTCCAACATGCCTTAAACTAGATGACCATGCATAACCTTGTATTTAAGCAGATTTTCATAGATAAATAATTTGGATGTACAATACACACTGGGGAATGTACTTTATTATGTTATATAGACAGAATTTTCTCTCTGTCACTTCTATTTAACTGCCTTGACAAAAAAATTGATTAAATGTTTTATTTGAACATGACATGTAGGTTGTCTTCCTGTAATTGTGTACATCATCATGGTGCACTGCTGACATCAAATTTAATCATCTGTATCCCTATTATGACCATCTTTAACCTACAGTTTTCATTTTCCACATTTCAAAGCATTATACGTTGACCAATCAATATTACCTTCCATTCAGTTACAATTGAATCCTAAATATATATTCTATATGTTGACAAATTATTTGTAAATATAGAGTATAAAGATCTATGGTCCTCTTCACAGTAGCAAGTGCTTAATAGTGCTACTCGTGAGTGAGAGCTGAGGTCTCCGGCTCTAAAGCAGCAGCAGTCCGAGGAAGAGGAAGAGGAAGGGCTTCATGAACGCTGCGATGCCCTCAATGGTCATGGACGGAGCACCTAGTAAGAGGTGCAATACAGTGGATTGAAAATAATATAAACAAAATTATTGTACAGCCGCTAGCGGATCAATGGCATTAATTTGGCATTGCTAACCTCAAAAACCACACTTTTGCTCCTTAGAACAGTATAATTTCATTGTTCATATTTGATACGTGACAAATAGACACCCAAACGGCCATTACGAAGTATAAATTACAATTGATGACCGCATTGCATTCTGGTCATTGTAGTCTTTGATAAACCACCATTACAGATTTGAGCTTATGCCATTAACTCGGAGGTCATTTGTATATGATCTCCCTACCTGATTGAGGGGGATCAGCGGTGTGAGGCTGAGGGGCTAACCCCTCCGCACGAGAGTCGGTCAGTGTCTCATCCAGGGCAGCCCGTTGCTCTGTGGTCAGAGCTTCTCTCTGGGCGGGAGTCACCATGAGGAGGTTTTCTGCACCCAGGGACCTCAGCTGAGTGAGGGTCAGGGCCTTTTGGAGGAGAGAGAGATTGGTCAATACGTCTGATTGACCTGAATCCAGCTCTTGAGTTTAGGACCAAGATGGAGCCGCTATTTAATAAGGTCCATTGGGGAAACAATCAACAGGGCGAATGAGTACAATAATATAGAAATGAAAGAAAGCAGTTTGAAGCTGAGAAGTGACTCACAGAGAACACCTCTACAGGAATGCGATGAATGCTGTCTTTGGATAGGTAGGCAAAGACAGGGGCCTCCAGAGACCTCATCTCGTCTGCGTTCAGGCCCACTAGGAGACAAATAGGAACATACATTTAAAACGTTTATTTAAGTTTCAACAACGATCTCTCACCCAGTATGCAAAAGTTGTGGTTAGGAGAAAAGGGGGGTTTAGGACGCCCCTTGAAACTGAATGCAGAGCAGGTTTCAGATTGTAGATTTACTAAAATGGACTAAATAGAAAAACACACAACGAACACAGAGCTCCATTGCAGCCACTGAATTAGGACGCATCCAATGGAAGAATACAAATTAACTTGTATCTCACCAACAATGTTGCCCACTGTGGAGACTTCTGCCTCAGTCCAATCTCTAGGCTCTCCAAGCAAAGTCACAGCCAGCTTCTTGAATTCCCTTATGACTGATAACGGACATTGCATGTCTCCCACTGAGGACACAGAGTCCCTTCATACCAGACACACACACACACACACACACACACACACACACACACACACACACACACACACACACACACACACACACACACACACACACACACACACACACACACACACACACACACACACTTCATGTAAGGTCATATGAATGCAACGACCAAGATGGATCGACAGTGTTGGCTGTGCTGTGTTCATAGCCCAACCTAAAGGCAGCCGGTTGGATCTTTCCTATGTCTTCAGGGCTGAGGCCACAGATGAACTGGTTGAGCGTTACTATATCAGCAGCTCCCAGCGTATCCGCTTTTAGATTGCTTCTAGTACTGAACCCCTTCCAGATAGCGACCCTCTGTGAGCAAAAACAGACATCATACTTAGTGTCAAACACACAATATAATTGTTCAATTGTGTTTGGCATACTCAAGAAATACTAAACAGAGGTTCACTTTGAGGTATATATCCTAAATCCCACATGGATATAGGCTACATATGCTGTATATCCATGTCTTTATACCCATGGCTATATACCCTATATCCATGCTATATATCCATGGATATATACCCTTATCTATGGTATATGTCCATGGCTGTACTCCCTATATCCATGGCTATATATCGATGGCTTTATACCCTATATCCACACTACATATCCATGGCTATATACCCTATATCCACGCTATATATCCATGGCTGTATACCCTATATCCACACTATATATCCATGGATATATACACTATATCCATGCCATATATCCATGGCTATATACCCTATATCAACACTATATATCCATGGATTTGTACCCTATATCCACGCTATATATCCATGATTATATACCCTAATCTATGGCATATATATCTCATTTTCTAGGTCATCATCCACATCTTAGAGGGTATTTCTCATTGTTCATGTGATGCACCTGCGCTTGCAGCCAGCGGCAGTCTGAGAGTTCCTCCAGAGTCTCCAGGGCCAGGGGAAGGTCCTCCAGCTCTGCGCCAGAGAAGCCCTGGCTCACACACCCCAGTTGGATCAAAACACTCTCATTTAGACTGCCCACCGGGCCAAATGCCTGGAAGAAATGAAGCCATACGGTGAGTGAATTTGGGGATGCATAGTCTCATGGTTAAGGCGTTTGACTCTAGGATGTAGACTTTAAGCATTTTTGAGATGCCCTAACCCCTACCTGATCCTAAATGACACGTTGCTACAATTCCCTGTAGGCTGCTGTATTAAAGTGTCTGCTAAATGACTAAAGTAATATTAACTAAACTGAAATTCTTGCTGTTATTTTGCCACATTAGAAACCAGTTGCAGTTAGTAACTGCATGATTAGGAAGATCAGCTGATCAAGGGCCAGTGCTTTCCTCCTCACCTCCACAGCTTTTCCTTTAAGTACAACCAGCTGATCTGAACTGTAATCAGTGATGGAGCGCAATGTTTCTGTTGTTGCCATGAATGTCTCTGTTGACATGCCCTGCAGCTGTTGGGGGGTCCAGAGGTTATTGTCCTCTGCCAGCTCCTCAATCAGCTGCACAGTGGGTTCAGCCACGGTGGCGACGTCTGCAGAACATAACGACAGGGGTGTAAAGATACATGCATCCAATGGCTGTTTGTTCTAAAAAACGTCTCATCATGACTTGGCTCTAATTGAATATCAATGATGGATACATGAAAACCAGACAACCAAATGATCAAGGTTAAGATTTATAATCATTTGAAGGGCCAGTGAACCCAAAATCATTGTTTTTGTCTTAAACGTGATCAATTTTCTGATATGATCGTCAACATAGTAATCTACGCCATTTGATCACTGCTACTGAAATAAGTCCCCAATTTAGATAAAAACGGGGTAAATCCTATATTTTTGCCATTCTCTTAAAACACTGTGTGGAAGACATTCTACTCTGCTGGCGAGCCAGGTGGCATTCTTGTTGGGATGTCTCAATGCCTTTTCTGAGGCCCTTTGACGTGACGACCAAGGGGCACCAGCGGTGCAGTTTGTGTGGACGTGTGGAACTGTGCCTAGGCAGCGGTTGACTATGTAAGACGTCCGAGAGAAGAGTTGACCTTTTCAGACATTTATGGTACATGTGTGTGGATAGTGAAGCTCCATCTGAGCAGTCATTTATTTAATACCCGCTTCCGAGAGTTAGGCTTCCCAGACACATATGGTATAATGTACGGTGTGTAGCGCATTCCACATACGACTCATGCTCATTCAAACGCTCATACTTAACGACGGTACAAACAATGTTGGTGTGGGTCGTAACATGGGGATAACACACACCCCTCCTACCTAGGACTTTCAGCCCAAAACACATCTCATAGCATTTGAAAATCAGCAGAAACAGTGGCTTCACTGGGAAGACACTCTTTAAGGTTGTACTCCTTTCATCGTTGTCTTTAATAGGCCCCATTAGTGATCATAGTGATTGCACCAAAATCGCAGTGATCCATCAAACAGCTGTTCAATGACAGCTTGCCGACCTGCTCCTCTCCTCCTGCGGGCCCCTCCAGGCCGGGTCTTGATAGAGAAGAGGAGCCTCCTCAGGGCTTTGAGGCCGGCGCTCAGGTCGCTAGAGATGTCATTCATCCTGCTGTCCTTCAGGTCAGATAGAACTGCCTCCTGCCATGGCTTGGGGGTAGATCAGGTGATGCTTATGAATGTTGAATCTTTTTTGAATAGTAGTAGTAGTAGTAGTAGTAGTAGTATTAGTAGTAGTAGTAGTAGTAGTAGTAGCAGTAGTAGTAGTAGTAGTAGTTTGGAAACCCATAGACACTAGACAACTATTGAATAGGAAAGTTTAAAATGTTCTGCTGGTATAAGATATTAACGAGAGAGAGCAGATCACAGACTTGATGTTGACGCACACCTTGAAGACGGAACTCGAAAGATTTTTGATTTCTGACTCATCCAACAGGAGAAGAGGACCGAAGGACTCCATTGTCTCTTGGGACCAATCAGATACATTTCTGCAGAACATTAGAATAAAACACATCAGATTCAGTCTCTCCCCATGCAGTCTTTCAATGTTCTGTTATGCTGCATGAAACCTAAACCGGTCTTGATGAGAGTCACTCCTACCCATAAGTCTGCTTGAGCAGGCGGAGTAGGGCCATGTGGTGTCGGCGAGGGATGTGGGGGCAGGCAGCCATGGCCTGCAGGCTGGAGTTGAGGGCCTCTTGGCTGAAGAGCCGGAGATGGGCTGGGGAGAGCTCGCACACCAGCTGTCCAAGATCCAGGATCTCTTCACTTGATACCTCAGCCATGCTGCGGCCCTGGATAAAACACAAGGTACGCTCCACACATGCTCTACAGAAAAAAAATGCATTGTGTTTCAGTGCTACCATAGAGAAAGGATCAGTGTTTACATTGGCCAGGCAGAGAAGTGACCGGTTGGTGAGCGCCGGGCGAGACAGGGACCCGGGAGCCAGGGAGCTCAGGTTGGCGCTACTCATCTTGGTCAGGAAGGTGGCGCACACAGAGTCTGGAAGGCTCCGGATCTTCCTGGCTCTGTCAGATTGGAGCGAGTGTCAGTCAAGCCGTACAGGCGTGAGAGAGGCAGGGGAGGGAGGGAGAGAGAAATAGAGAGAGAGAGGGGGGAGAGAGAGGGAGAGAGAGAGAGAGAGAGAGAGAGAGAGAGAGAGAGAGAGAGAGAGAGAGAGAGAGAGAGAGAGAGAGAGAGAGGTGCACAGGAGACAGAAAGAGAGGTGAGGATGAGGGGTGGTGGCGCTGGTGTAAGGGAGGAGTTGGGGGAGGGTGACTAGGTTTGGATGGAGGGCAGTGGTTCAACCACCAGGACACACGTTGCTGTACAGTGTGAAACGGGTCTCTGGGCAGTCAGGGCAGAAGAATGGGAGGGACTCACGCCAGGTGGATCAGCATTTGAGTAGGGATGACTTCCAGTTCTTGGTCTGTGACGTTCAGGAAATATCTGCGTCTCTCGCTCTCATATGCGGCAAATAATTTCCGGGCAGCACAGGTGACCTAAAATATTGAATAAATAAAAATAAAAATACTAAAATGTATGCAAACATGCCTGTGTGTGTGTGTGTGTGTGTGTGTGTGTGTGTGTGTGTGTGTGTGTGTGTGTGTGTGTGTGTGTGTGTGTGTGTGTGTGTGTGTGTGTGTGTAGACATGAGGATGTCTGTGGGTACCTGGTCTTTTGAGAGCAACTGTGGAGTCTCGGTTAAGGCGTCAACCATTTCTAAAGAGTCCTTCTCAGCAACTCTCTCCATCATCCTACAGGTCATGCCCAGAATGGCTTGCTGCAGTCGCCTGTCTCAGCCAATCAGCAATCAAGCATGCAAAACAAACACACAGGGGTTTTAAGACGATTACGCCAATGTCAAATTGCTCTTCTTTTCAATATATTTGAGCAATTTATTGCAGCAATCATGTTGTAATCAATGTGTCTGACCTTATAACTTTGGGCTTGATGTTTTTCTTCATTAGCTTTTTGAGCAGGAATATAGCCTTAGAAGAAAGAAAAAAAAACATGAATTCAGCTCTCGGCACCATTTCATAAACCAGCAGGCTATTTAGGCTATTTTAGAGCTGCTTGCTCCACTCAAATACAAAGACCTTCTATGAACTCAAATGTTTCTTAAGAATAAAACATGCCCATCCACCAGTCAATCTAGCCAGGGAATTGTTCCAGAGCAGCGGGGTGGTACCTGAGCTCGGGTCCACTGCTTGCCCTCCACCTGGTCCAGAGAGGTGAGGTTGGCCCTCTTCAGGTCGTTCAGGGACAGGGTGGAGCGGAGGAGGGCTGGCAGCTTCATGATCAGCTCGGAGGCTTGCACGTTT
Organism: Gadus macrocephalus; assembly: GCF_031168955.1. Taxonomy (NCBI): domain Eukaryota; kingdom Metazoa; phylum Chordata; class Actinopteri; order Gadiformes; family Gadidae; genus Gadus; species Gadus macrocephalus. The sequence continues at coordinate 7,011,346 of NC_082387.1, read as the reverse complement.
TTGCGGAGCTATGGGTGAAAACATGGACGATTTGGACGGTGACCTTTACAACATCTCTCGCTTAAGTGTACTTCTAAATGTATTTTTTTTGTATATTATATTTTTATTTGATATTATTCGCTCTCTTGTGTTTAATTGTGAATCATCTCGAAAAATCATCATCAAATAGTTGATCATGAGTGAGTCACAATTCAACAAACAGATGTATTATTAAATGAGTTCCATGCTTTACTAACCCCCTCCATCAGGGCCTCCTTCTGCCCCTTGGTCATCATCTGGGTGACGTCCTCCAGACTGCCGTTACCCAGCATCTCCTTGGCATTCATCTTCCTCAGGATCCTCAGTGGGACTCCTTTCACAGCGCCGCCCACTGACACCAGATCTTCAGCGCTCACATTCTGATACCGCACACCGGGAGGATCCATGAAAAGCAGAAAGGAAACACGCAAACATGAAGAGACACCAAAAGACACGTGAGGAAGAGGATATGGGGATGTTTGGTTGCCACAGACCCACTCACCTCCCCCTTCTTCAGCAGACTCTTGACCAGCTTCCGGGCCAGGCCCAACCTCATCTTCACTTTGCGGCCCACTCCTTTGAGGGTCATTTTGAGCTCCTCCGCGGTGTACGAGGAGAGCTGTTGGGCGGAGAGCTTGGACATACCAGAGCCCAGGATAAACAGCAGGTCTGGGAGGCTGGGGAGCTGCCCCGACGCCATCAGCTTCTTAACCAGTAGCTTCTTCAGCTAAAGGGAGGGAGGAAGAGGAATTAAACAGTGGGGAGACTTAATGTTGATAAAGACACAGTGCTGGGCGGAAGGACCTGAATAACAACAACCACCACCAAAACCACAACCACTGCCATAAGAACCAAACAAAGGATCAGGATAAGTGGGCGGTACCTTTTTGGCTCCAAAGTTGTCACACTCGTTGAGCTGTGCGAGGAGGCGGGACTTAAGGGTCATGTTCACTGGTGGGTCGTCCTTATAGTAACAGGCTAACATACCGAATCTGAAGGGGTCAAACCAATCAGCCATCAGTTTAGTTTGACATGGTAAAGACACAGGAAGAACGTTCTACTGGTTAAGGAATCAGGCGTTGAGGTGAAAATGCCAGTTCAGCCATTCTTTCAAATGGAGGCAGTACGTTTAGGCTATGCGGCTATGTTGCAAAGAAAGACAACAATTGAAACAATTCATCATGGTTATTGAGCTCTATTTGAGTTGTTAGGTAACGTTTGCATTATGAATGTGATCCATATATATCTCCCCTCTGATCATTTGTATTCCCAGGAACAGAACAAATAGTGCAAGATAAAAGGTTTTCTTTTGAGACAATCACCCAAACATAAATCAGTATCCAGCCCCATTGTCCGATCACCAGGTGGCTGTGGATCTTGAGAGTAGAGCAGGTCCCTGGCCAACGGATGCAAATACAGCTGCAGCCCCCCAGTCTACGGGGCTTACTAGGTCACCCAGCCCTCTGAGTGGTGCTGCTGCTCTGCCCTCCCTCTCTGCTCCCTCCTTTCCTACCTTTATCTGTCTGGCAGCTACACAAACCACATGTATGGACACACACACAATGCTATTGCCATGCGTGATTAAACAACATTACCCTAAAGCCTCATCTTCTCCTGTTGCACTACATGTGAGCAGAATGGCAATAATGGCTTAGAGAAAACATCAGTTGTCCATCCTTCATTCTCATGGTTTGAATCCTGTTTGATGGGGTGGCCCTTACTATGGAATAAGGAATGATCGGCCGAGGGGAAATGAAGAGAAGATAATGTCGTCCAATACAAATACGTTGAGTGCTGATCCAGTCAGGAACGTCTGCTCCTTAGCTCCCTGGGGCGAGGCTCCTGGCTTGTCATCTTATACGGACCTTCCCCCCGTTAAATACCTTTTACCCCCTGGGCCAGGTAAGATCTTTTATGACCCCCTGCTCCATTCCAGTTCAGCTCTGCGTGCTTGGGCCCTGTCTGTGGTATCGTGAGAGCGGAGTCCTGGCTCACTGGCTGATGAATCCAAACTCAGTGGCAGCTGTCTTGAGCACCCAGTAGTGCTGCATCTTCAAACTCCTTTTTGTTTTTGCAGAAGGCCTAATATTAGAGTATACTGTTTAGCAGCCTTGAACAAATGCTAGTAATGTCCCTGCAGGAAAGGTTGCCACACTCCACCCTGCACCTCCATTACATAGAGACACAAATTACAAAGGATCTCCCTCTCCCCATTCAACTTCACACCTCCTCCCCCCCCAGCCTACCCTCAACCCTGCAGGCTCGGCCTGCCCCTCTTGCTCACCCATTGCTCCACCTGTTACGTCTTGTATCCACTGTTTTTTCTAAAGCTTTATTGAGTTGATATAAGTATAATATTTGTGTAATAAAAAATTGTAGAATGTCTGTAGAATGTACCTGTGGTTCTACCTACTAACGTAAAGCAACACCAATAAATAGAACATAAATAATAATATCATCAAACCCCTCTCATTGGTCCACACACTGGACCAAATGGGTTTTAGAGGAGGGGTTAAGACCTTTAGCCAGCATCCAAGGTTATACTTTTGATTATTTGAATGATACCTGGTGGCCTTTAGTGTGATGTGCAAATGTTCCCTAACAAGCGTCCGATGGGGATTATTCACCATGGCAACTGGTGCCTCAAGGTATGGAATGCAAATGTTCCCTTGCGAGCACCGAGCAGGGAGCAGGCCCCAAAGGGCATATTCCAGTCCGCGTAACACCTGATAAACTCCTGGATACATCCAATTACCTGCGGACTATCCGGGAGTATCAAGGAGTACTCCAGTCAATAGAAACCTATTTTCACGCAGTGTGGGCCTCAGTAAGAACAGTAAGGTCACAACACCACATTACACAAATGCTGTCGCGACCCATGGCTAAAGCACCTGTGCCCGAGTGAGACCCAGTCCCTTTCAAATTCTAAACTGAATGGAAACCTGCCCAGGTGCAGCTTGAACCAGTCTGAATGTACCCTATCATACAATGAGACACCAATTCAAAAGAAGCCTGGTCCTGCTTTCGCTGGGTCCAGTTGCTCTGACCCTTCTTCACATGCACCGTGTTAATCAGTGGAGGATGGGTAGAATTCCCGCCTAGGAATTAGAATGAGCAAACACACCTCTCCAGCTGCTGTGAAAGCATCTCCTGGCCGTTGGTGCACTTCTTGATCCTGTCCAGGAATCGCCTAGCCAGGGCTGGGCTCATCCCGGCCACGCCCTGGAACGAGCTGCTGAAGTTCTCAGACCGGAAGAACTCACACAGCTGGAACCGGAGGGAGGACAGGAAACGATATAATTGAGATATGTAATACACACACACACACACACACACACACACACACACACACACACACACACACACACACACACACACACACACACACACACACACACACAGACAGATCGACAGACAGACAGACAGACAGACAGACAGACAGACAGACAGACAGACAGACAGACAGAGACACACACACACACACACACACCTGGTCGTCGTCGGCAGCGTCAAAACACA